>NC_080021.1:26500924-26803955 GCF_030020395.1 Manis pentadactyla | reverse complement strand
TTGCAACATCTTCTTTTAAAAAAATCCAAAGCAAACAGGAAATCAAAACATTGCCTTTACCATGATGAATATTTCTAATATTATTGTCTATGCTTTTTGATATGCATAAAACACTTTAGGATTAATATTTTTTAAATGGTGGCAAGAGATGTACAAGGATAACCATGGCCAGAGGGAATCACAGAATGTGAAGAAAGAGGTATTTTCAGCAAGAAGTTATCTTAGTCCCTGCAGGCTGCCATAACAAAATACCATAGCCTTATAAACAACAGAAATTTATTTCTCACCATTCTGGAGGCTGGGAAGTCCGAGATCCAGTTACTAGTTCATCTGGTGTCTGGTGAGGGCCTTCACATGACAGAAGGGGTGAGGAGTCTCTGCAGCCTCTTTCCTAAGGGCACTAATCCCATTCATGAGGGCTCCACCCTCACGACCTAATCACATCCCAAAGGCCCCACCTCCTAATGATCTTGGTGGTTAGGATTTCAACATATGAATTTGGTTGGGGAGCAAGAGGGGAAGGATGCAAACGAGTCCTTAGAAGAAGGTTTATGGTATCAAGGTGGCCATTTCATTTGGGAAAATCTCCATGATTCACTAGCAGACATTTGTGTAGAGCAGATAAAACTTTGGGAACTACTACCAGATGGTTATAAGCTCGAATTTATACTTGGTCACTTATTAGCTGTGTGGTCATGCTCAATCTAAACTTCATTACGCCTTCGTATTTTCACCAGTAAATGTTAGTAAGAATAGTTCCTCCTAGGGGAATTATTTTGAAGATCAAGTGAGATAACATATGTAAAGAATTTATTTTAAATACTGTTGACATGCCCATTTGTTTTACCTCTTTCAGGCCTGAATTGATTTAGTGAAATAATCTTACAAGGACAACAAATTCAATCCAATTGGGATCTATCTGTGCTCGCAAAGTATTTACAGTATCATTAAGAAAGCAGAGTGTGGGAAAAAAACTTTGGATTCAGATAAATGGGGTTTCACGTTCAGGCTCCTCCACCTATGTTACTTAAATCTGTTTTCTTCTCAAGAGTAGAACAATGGAGATAAAAAAACGTTCTTCACAGATCTGTCATAAGTACCAAATGAGATAGAGTATGCAAGAATGAAAATACCTACCATAAACCATAAAAGAATTGCTCAATAAATGTTCATTGTCTTTGGAAAGACAAGAGGAATAGGAAAAGTGAGAGTAAGTCACCAGAATGGGTAACCAAAGGCCTAAGTGGCTGATCAGGTTAAGTGTCCCAGGAAGCAAGAGAGTGCAGTGCATAAGAATGTAAAATAGACTACGTTTTTTTCTTGTAGGATTATTCCAAAGGTGTAATAATTCACAAGTCTAGACAAAATTGCTTGTTTAAGGAAGCGACAAAATAAAACAATAAAACTCTTCCTCTGTCTCTCAAAGTTCTTAAATTTTTGGCTCACTACCTTTTGAGAATTTTGCTTATCAATCTTCAGAAACAGGATTCCTTGAGGCTTCATTCCCTTATCTAGTTCAACAAACTAGGTTGTTGAATCTTTTTTAATCTGGAGCTTTCCAGGCATATTTGCCTAAATTTTCGTGCTTTGTTTGCAAGGCAGAAAATTGTTGTTAAATGAGGTTTGGCTGCAGACCGTGCCTGGCTGCATGATCGGTCTGGAGTCCTCCGAAAGAGCTGAGATAACCTCAGCAAGAGCGGCTTATCTGCCTTGTTTTTACAAATCGAAAACAAGGTGCTGAACAAGGGTTTATCTCAACCAGAAGAGCTACTTGAACAATTCAGATAACTTCCTATTTGCCAACCAGCTTTCTGTTATCAGGAAATACTATACCAAGAGGCTGACTGTAAAATACGTGGAAATTTTCGGCATGCATTTATATTACAGTTAGAAAGATGATGCTGTTTAAAAACCAGACAAGTGTTGAAATCCTATTAAAAGTTTACAAAGTGCCCACCAGTCAAAAAAGCCCGAGCTAGCTGTTGCAGATAGGCTCATGTATCACCAGCACTGGGACTTTTTGTTTGCCTTTATCACAACTTAGCATATAAAGAGCCATTTACCTGAATCGGACATGGGCAGCTGCCTTTTCTCTTTCTTTGAAAAGGTGTATTCAGCCCTGTGCCTGATTAATGCTCTTTAGCGATGTTCCCAGAAATCACCAAGAAATTCAGAAGATACGTTTAGAATTCCTCAAGATCAAAAGCTTCCTGCAAAAACTGAGGGGGTGGAGAAGGAGAGGATTCTAAAGTCTTCAAAGGAAAGGAAAACGTATGCAAACTTTCAGCAATGAAATTGATTTAAAAAAGTAAAAGTGGTTTATCCAGCCCAAGAGGAAGGTGAACGGTAGATGCAGTTTCCTGAGCCGCACTTCGGCTGAGAGCAGGATCCTGCGTTGCAAGGAAATGCCACAGAGGAAAGGGAAGACTATTAGACAGAGAGAGAAATGTTGAGTAAAGAAGGCTAAAATCTGACAGCGGGAGGAAACAGATGAACGTCAGCGAAGCTCCACAGGATGTTTAATAAAGCAGCCTTACTCCCGGCACCCGAACAGCAGGCCTAATCTAGCATTGAATCGAGGGCTCTAACAGTCACAGGAACAAGAAGTTGGGGGAAATGTTGAAAAGTAAAAATAAACAATATTGAGTCTTTTGTATGTGGCAAATTGCAGACAGACCAACTATGCTTCTGGTACGTTTTCGTTATGCAAAGGGAATCAGTTCCATATGAAACAGGATACTTTTTAAAAAATCAGCAGGCAGTAAATTTGAATAATAAGGAAAATGAGCTTCTTAATTTGAATACATTTATGAAACAAGATTGACAAAAAGGGAAAGTAGGTATAGAGAGCTGGAGTAGAAAATAACTAAATCATTTACCGAAATAAAGTTTGGGAGAAAAATGAAAGGTTTAGAGAAATCTAAATCTGTACTTAGGAACTATGAGACTCTTAAAATATCTATGAAAGAATTTTTATCTGTGAAACAGCATCCTAGGTCTCTTATGCAAGATATAAATTCTTAGGGTGAGTTCACTTTAGAATTCAGGGGTCATTCAACTACAGAGTATGAACCAGAAAGAAGAGCGTAGCCTCAAACAGGTTACTTCATGCTCTGAGACTCAGTTTCCCTCTCACTGTAAAACAGGAATGATGCTGATCTCGGGGTTGCTGATACATTAAGCAAGGCTGCCCGGTGTATCAGAAAAGAGGGTCACATAAGCCCATTTATAATATGACTATTGATAAAAACATTAGCACTTCCTTGGCTTAAAGTAGATGATCAACAACCGGAGTCAGTCATTTTAATAATATCCCCACTGTCATCAGGATCTAAACTCATTTTGCCCCACATGACACAAGGAGTTTTGCCCAAGTTCTAAGGAAAAGATCTATAATTACAGCTGAGATAAAAACTAACAAATTTTCTAAAGAAAACTGGTATGGTTCAATGAGAGGAAGCAGTGTCGATGGCTTTTATGCTTACATGCCAGCGAAGTCCGGTGCTGTGATATACGAGGAGCAGCAAAGCAGGGAAAAGCTGGTTCGGATGTCACAGTGACCAAACATGGCATTAAGCCCCAGTGACTCACTGGCTGACACAGTTACTTCTTTTTCAGTTCCTTTAGCTTCTAATTAATTCAAGGAGAAGAATCAGTAGGTGCTAAGACCTCTGCCTTTTTAACATCTCTTTAATCTCCCTACCAACAAAGAGAGAGCAGATCTCAGGTCTAGAATTCTTACAGATAAGCAACTCCATCTAAAATTTGTTAATATGATTTGTTGTGATGGTATTCGTTCTTTGGCTGCCTTTTATTTGTAGCAACATATTGCTTTTCTAATTAGGGCAGTCGTAAAGAATTTGCTTTCGAAACACACACACGTACATAAAAAAAGTGAGTATATGTAAAGAAGAATATTAAGTACATCATTTTTCAGCCTGTCCGTAGTTGTATGTTCTTCCTAAGTTTGTTTAAACTTACTGTGCCCTACTTGCTTATTTATAATATGGGGTAATAATTGTACCTACCTCTAGGGCTTTAAAAGGATTAATCAAATACGTATGTTAAGTGCTTAACAGAATGCCTAGCACATAGCAATCCAGGCTCAATAAAAACCTGCTATGATTTTAGAGGAAGTCATTTCTTGAGTTCAAAGTATGACCCATCATTCTATGTAACCAGTTCTCATATTTAACAATCTGGTTATCCAAATTATCATCTATGAAAAAGAGGATAGTTAAAACTGTTATTAGATAGTGCAAAACACACAGACACATATAGCATACACAGTTGTCAATTATTTCACTACCAGTAATTGATACATTAAGCAAGGTTATCCAGTATATCAGAAAAGAGAGTCGCATAACTATATGTGATTGAATGATGCCCAAATTAATACCATGTATCCTAGAAATCATATAATAAACTTCTGAATTCTCAGAGGTTAAAAAAAGCAAAGAGAAATATAATTAAAAATTGAAGATAAAAGAAGGCAGGGAATAGGTGCACCCTACCAAAGGATTCCTTTTAGTGTATTATACCATTTAGGGTCTTTGGTTATAAGCAGCAGAAACTGACTCTAACATAAGCAAATTATGATTAGCAAATTAAAATATTTTGAAAAGTAATTGAGGAAGGCTGAAGAAGAGGAAGGTGAATGGTAGATGCAGTTTCCTGGGCCACACCTCAGCTGAGAGCAGGATCCTGCACTGCAAGGAAATGCCACAGAGGGACGGGAAGACTATTATACAAAGAGATGCTGCCGTTTGGAGAGAATAGAACTCTATTCTATTTCTATCTCCTTTCCTTTTTGTTAAATTTTCATATTAAAAGTGAAAAAATCTTCTTAGTCTAGCTCTTGGAAAATACATTCTCCATGGCTGAGAGACATCAAGAACCTTACAATGACCCCAATTGCAAGAGAAAACAGTTTTAATTAAGGAAATCGAGGTCCTGGTGAAATTGGAAAATGGATACTAAACAGCCAAAGAAAATATAGCCACTATAAGATGGATGAGGTCCAGGTCAAAAGCTTTCATTCACAATAGCTTTCAAGACTATCTTTCAAATAGACATAGTTTTTGGTTTATATTTAACCACATCACCAAAAAAAAAAAAATCAAAAGGCCATGGTGACATGTAGGAAGAACCACCCTCTCACCTTTACTGGTATTTTTGGTTTGCTCCTGAAGATCCACCTCTACCTTTTCCACCCTGATCCTTGCCACAGAAGGATAATGTAGATGAATTTCATCAACAGGCTCTTTGCCTGGATTTGCCCAAAGGCAACAGATTAGAGGTTGGAGAAGTCAAAAAGCTCAAATAATTTATTCCCTTACCTCCCACTACCACATAACATGCAGTCAATCCCTTTATCAAAATGTATAGCTACTTAAAGGTAGTCTATAAGTATCTTCTCCAAGTCCCAGTAATTGCTCTCCCCCGACCCCTTCAGATCCAGATCTGATAATGGCTCCCAACTGTTACCAGCTGTGAGGTCCCCAAATTATCCCTTGTTTGTTCTCCTAAACTGGCCCACACCTTTGTAAAGAGTTCCTTTCTTAAAGCATGATTGTAAGTATAATAATTCCATCTGGTTTTGTAAGGGCCTAGGATGATACATCTTTCCTCAAGTACTATTTCAAAGACTCTCTTTCCGAACAAAATCTTTTCCCTTGTTTGTTGATACCTAAAATACTTATAATAGCAGGGTGAAAAGTGTATTATTCTACAAAGTTTAAAAGTTTAATATTTTATATACTCCTTGATTGATGCATACTTTACCTGTAAAATTATGATACAAAGGAACTAAATGAAAGAGATAAAATTCTATGTTAATAACTTGATAAAAAATTAAGAATAATGACAGTATAAATGTGGCAATTTTGTTAGTTAACTTGTGTGGGGAGTTATAAGGTTCAGCTTCTGAACAAAGAAAAAAATCTTGGTGGAGTAGTGCTTAATATGAGAAAGCAAAAAATTTTAAGTGCAAATTGCCAATGATATTATACTGACTGAATTTCATTGTGCTAAAGTTATAAACAGCAAGTAAAGGTCAACAGACTGAAGTCAGATCTTTCTCTATTTAAATTGGTTTTAATGGACTGGACAGGAAGGGAAAAAGAAAGGCTTTGTAAATGTTATGTGGGGAGAATGTCTACCAAGGAAGCAATGGCAAAAATAATGAGGGATGGGGAGAATTTGGACAACCTTCAGAGATGTCACTAATTTCTGAGGGTCCATCCTTCCATTTGACTGGATGGAAATAACTAGAAAACTGAGCAGAGGCACCCAATGTGTTTGTTTCTGCTAATACACAGCCTAGTCGCTGGTGATCTATGAAGAATTTTCTCTCAGGCTTAGTTTTCTTTACTTTTATGTTTGTTTATTTTTTATAAAACATGGCCAAATTAATTAATGAGAAAATTTTACACTGATAGGATTTCTAATATGAAACTTTACTAAACTTCATAGACAATCTTAAGTGATTTTTTAAAAATTTCTATTCAAATTCCAGCGACTATACTAACCACTATTCATTAGGTAGAGATCAATTCTCCTAATCCCTCAGATGACACGAGTCAGGACAGAGAGCAAATCTTCGAAGATTACTCAATGATAGGAGGAGAGGAAAGGAGCAGGTCCCTCTCTCATGCTTATTTGGAGGCCCACATGTCTCAGACCTAAACTTTTTAAATTAAAAATCAAGCTAACAAGCTGATAAATAATGTATTTAGTTTTACTAACTTCTTACAACTCACAGAACTGACCCAAATTTAAACTTGCTGGATTCTGTGAAGTCCCACACCAGAACATGAAGGTGATGATAGATTCAAATACTACCCCATCCCTCAACATTCCCCCTTTTTCTTACCACTCTCACTCCATCCCTAACAGTGGAGGGCCTCGTGCACATTATGTGTTGTCACAGACTGACTATTTGCATCCCACCCAGAATTCCTATGTTGAAGTCCTAACCACAGGGTGGCTTTATTGGAAGGAAGTAATATGTTAAATGAGGTCATAAGGGTGGGGCCTAGATCCATCAGGATTAGTGTCCTTAGAAGGAGAGCCACCAGAGAGCCTGCCTACCTTCCCAACCATGTACATTCACATTGAGGAAAGGCTGAGTGAGTTTCCCATTAGTAAAGTGAGGACACAGGGAGAAGCAGCCACCCACAGCTCTGGAGGAGAGCCCTCACCAGAAATCAAACTGGTCAGAACCTTGATCTTCATGTTTTAGCCTCCAAAACTTGGAGAAAATAAATTTCTGTTGCTTAGGCCGCCCAATCTATGATATGACTTTGTTATGGCTGCCTAAGCAGACTAAGACATGTATAAACACCCCACATCATATATCCCAGCTCTGCCCACACTCCCTGCAAAGAGCAATCATTTGGCCACCAGTTGTGCCCAGAGGAGTACACAGTGATGACACAAGATGCCATAAAGACAGCTGCTCTGGGCAAAGGCCAATGCAGGCTCTGGAAAACCTCTCAGAACCATTAGGCCAGGGAATTTAGAAATTGTGAGTACTCAGAAAATGGTCTAAAAGGGTAGGCACAAGTTCTGGGTGGGTATGCACCCTTGACTCTAAGAAATCCTCACCCAGTAGAGAAGAGTATGAATGATGGGGGCCCAGAGGGTCCTCTAAAAAATATGGGGCTAGCAATCCCAGGCCTTATGTTCACAGACCCAAATTTAAAGGTCTGTGGTGCCTTGGGGAATCAGATTTTTTTCTTTTCAGAATCTCTGGTGATTCTAATGAACAAGCCCCATTGGAAAACACTGTTCTAAAGAGGACATACTGTGTAGTGGTTAAATGCATGGCTAAATGTGGTTAAATGCATTCTAATCCAAAATGTCTGGCTTTGAATGCTTCCTCTGTTATGAACTAGCCATGGAACTCTACACAAATTACTTATCTATGCCTAATTTCCTCACTGTCAAATAGAATAAATATAGTACCTATTTTATATGGTTGTTAAGAGGATGAAATGAGTGCATGGATATAAAACACTTACACATGTGTCTGACATAGTAAAAAAGTCAAGAAAATTTAGTAAACATTCACTCTTGTTATAATTATGGGATCGCTGTGGAGAAAGGAACATATTTCCCAAAACAATTAATAAATTTTGCTAACTTTGTATAGGTAAAGACATGTAAACCAATATATAGTAAGGTTTTCAACAGATGAGAAATTTTAAATCTTCTGTGTGTTCTTGCTATATTCATTATCTTTCTCCTTCATTAACTCTCATAATTGAAACTTGGTTGGAAATATGAAATGCAATTGGGCTATCAAGGGGATAAAATTGTTGTCTCTACCTAGTGTGAAAGTCATTCTATCTCTGCTATGTAAGTTCCCATTAGTAAAAGTGCAAAGTTCGTGTACACCTTGAAGAATTTCCCATTTCTCGGATTACCAAATTGTCCTATGAAAGGATACCTCACTGCTTGTTTCCAGCATACTAAATTTCTAATGCCTTTTTCCCCCATGGAAAACACATACTTATTCTCCCAGACTAAGCAAATGCTTATTCAGAACACAGATCTGAAAAAACGTGCAGGCTAATGAAATATTTCAGATCTCACATTTCCATGTGGCAGAACAGGAATAGAAAGAAATCCTACTAAAGCTCGTACTGACATTCCCAGATGTGCAGCCATTAACACATGCTAAAACAGGCTTTTTAAAGAGTCTGTGTGTTTTTCTCCAAAGCAATATAAAGTACTGTTCTCCAAGGCAGCCCATAATACTATGTCCTCTTTAACTTAGGAGTTATCACAATGGCAAGAGATGTTCTGGAACATTGCCACTGTTGTGAATGCCATGAGTAGGGAAAAAGGAAGATAATGTAAATCAGTGTGGTATTTATATTACTTTTTGGTTGAGTTCTTACAGAACCATACAACAGTGATTTAGGGTAGGATTAGCCAAAAGTAGTCTATGCATCATTGCAAGGTTTAGTTGAGGGCCTGATTATCCTTCATTGTTTACTGTCACCCAACATAATCTCCAGTGATAAAGATGGGGCTCTGTCAAAAAGCTCAGTGACAACAAGCAGTATAAATCCCCTCTCCAGCAGTAAAGGCAAATCATTAAATGCATCTTCCACCAGGACCATGGGTACACACTGTGTTTGACTCCTTTGGGGAATATTGAAGAATTTGAGGTCATCCAAACTTTCAAAATGTATTAAAATGAAGTCCAGACATTACCATAATAATTTACATCACCAAGAGTTAAAAACTGTTGATTATTCACCAGAGAACGAAGCCACAAGAATCATTCCATAAAGCCTTAGAAACCTTCTGTATTTACCATGGTACTCATAAATGGTGAGTCCAAGAGAGGCTTTGATTCCAACTGTGGCATATCAAAAGTCACTGAAGATATTAAAGATATATTCTTAGAAGCTTCTTTGACAAGGTTTCTGAGCTCACTGTTCACTCTTCCAGGCTATACTGAGTACACAGTTAAGTGTAGAAGTGCTGATGTGGAAATTCCCCAATAAGTTTACACTGGGCATAAAAATATGTCTTAGTAATCTTGTATCCCAACTTCTTACACCCATAATAGGCTCTATTAAACTAAAATACAATGAATTTCTACTCATTGGTAGGAATGGCCATGACTTTTGGGGAAGAGACTGGTTCTTACCACTAGCTTTATTTTTATCAAAGCAGTTTTGCTATATGACATTGTCAACAGATTACTCAAATGGTAAATTGCAAGAAGGGTGTGGTTGACTGACTGTATTGATGTAAAACACCCCTTTCTGTGCCCTTGTCTTTTGTCATGTAAACTTACAACCTCACCAGACCTGAAATAGGTCATGCGATGGGCTTTGGCTAAATAAATTTATTAGTTTATTTATTCTTACTTAGTTTATTGTTGTATGTCACTAGAGATTTGTGATTGTCATGTAGCAGCAGATAGCTGATACAGGGAGATACTTTAGTCCTACACTTTGTATAGTAAGTCCTCTGGAAGACAGAACTGACCTTTTTCTGCATTAAAGCATGAGAAGTAAAAGTTTGGCATCTGTGCCACCTAAGTCATTCCTGGCTTACAACATTTTGGTAAAGTTCTACATAATATACACTATCGTCTACTTTTCCATCTTTAGTATTCAGTGCCACACCATTTTTTTAACCTCAAATATCTTTGCTGCTGCTAAAAAATACATATAAGCATGCTATGGGACCATGAGTGTGAAATAGAACTGGCATGCTTTCCTTTCAGCTGTGGAACAGGGCTTTTCCCTAAAAACAAGATGTCCCGTGAGAGCAAATGCTCACGTCTCACAATAAATGCCATGTGCAGAGGTAAATTATGTGTTAGCTGACAAAGCAGCACTAGTTTTATAAGAATAGGGGATCCCAATTCTGTTTAGGAGTTATAGGGATCATGAACCTCTATAAGAATTATTTTTTTTCTAAGCCAAGCAAAGAACTCTTTGGCATGTCACCAAAGAGTGAAGAAATGTCTTTTGCTCAGTGCTTGTGATTATAACAGACTCCAGACTTTTATTTGTCTGTTTATCCTAAGTATTGGGAAGGCACTTGGTAGAAGCAAGTCAACATTTGCCAAATGACAGGCTAGATGATTAATATACATTTATCTCTGAAGGCACTCCTGAAAGAGCCTGGTGAACTGTCCTGGAAGGGGAAAATGTGAATTGAAACTAGACCCATCTATAGAAGTTCAGGCATTTTGCCAATGTATTTTGCTTGAGGCCTTCAAGTTCAACAATAGGTACTGTCAGAACTTGCCTTGTCAATCTGCATTTAGACAGGTGAATGTCCTACTATATGTACTTCTTTTGTTATTTTTTTACTACAAGCCTAGTGTTTATCAGGAATCAAAATTCCTCCTGCCTCTATAATCAGACCAGACTATGAGTTTCTCATTCATTTATTCATTCATCTATTAAGATACTGAACCCCATTTGTATGATCCACATGCTCTCCAGAAATGTTGTCAATTAGAATGCCAGATCTCTAAATGAATAATTTTAAAACACAATAGTAAGTGCAATACCAGAGAACAGTGGAAAAAATTCTACTGTTTTCTAGTTTCTCTTCAGGGGAAGTCAAGAACTCTTTATAAAGAGGTGACATTTCTGCTAAAATTTAAAGAATGAAAAGGAGTCCATTTAATTCCACACTGGGAACTCACTGTGTGTTGGGATATGTGAATACTGCACTGGATAGGAAAGATAGGGTTGTTTCCCTCATGTGCTCATCATCTAAAGACTGAGTAATAGATGAAAGTGCAGTTACAATGTATCTCATCAAATACCATGATTTTATTGTTCTATATGGGAAATCACCAAACCTAATAAAAAGAAAAATCTGAGAAGATGGAAGGGACCTTGTCAGATTCATCTTTCTGCCATAGAACCAATATAGTTCCTGGTATAGAATTCAAACAACAAAATCTTACTACATGAATAAATGGAGGTCACAAAATCTGTATCTCAAGGTCTGTGATTCATTGACCTAGAAAGGGGATGATTAGCTGACATAATTCTAAAAATGCCCCTCTTATATTGATCTGAAAACACAGAACCACTAGAATTTTCCCTAGAGCTCAGCATTCATAATGTAGCCTACAAGTCAATAAAATATGCTGCCCCTCTAAAGTGCATGTGGTTGTTGAAAAATAGAGAGCATGTGAAATGGTAACAATAGCCCAGCCAGAAAACAGAAGTCCTCCTAGGTAGAGACACTAATAGAAGAGAGACATTAATACAGGGGATTGACTATATCAGTAATTGAGGAGCTGAAAGACTAATGCGATTGAGAGACTACCCAGATGTTAGTAACACCAGGGAGCCCTTACCACACACTCTAAGGATGGAGGGAACAAGGGTGCTCGAGCCTCCTGCTGGATGGTGGAGACGATTCAGCATACCTGCTGGGAAACAGGACCTCACTCTAAAGTTCTCCATCCAGAGTTGCAGCCACAGAGTGGCCACAGCACTGCTAGAGACAATACCTGAAGGATGAGGGACGGAGAGGAGGAGAAATATTCTCTGTCAGCGGTGTGCTAATAATCTGGTCACCCTTCAGCAAAAAAAAAAAAAAAAGTCCCCAATTTCTAGCGTTTGTCAATTTCCATGGTGTAAATACTTTCAACATTTGATTTCAAAGTATCAAGAATTAACAACCCAGCTGAAAGATTAACAAGTATTTCACAATCTGTTCTTGCCCGCCGGTATGAGCTGGCTACAGCTCACTATCGGCGCTTCTCCCTTCCCTCCTATCAGACCTTCTTCCTCCAAAGACAAGGGAAAAGAGAGCCTGAAAAATGTATAGAACATTCATGGAACTGGATGAAGCATTCACAGAGATAACAATGTTGAGCTCTAAGGAGTGCCATTAACACTTTTCTTTGTGAATGCTGCCCTTAGAATTGTATACATTTCTGCTCTGCAAGTGCTCAACACAAGTATTTCTGTGTTTCCTGGTTGCCGGGTCCATTGAAAATATGCAAATAAAAATAAACTTTAAAGGAAAGTTTTGTTCTAGAATCATCTGGTATTAGCCTTTTGGTTATGTCAGTAAGGATTCATCAGGGTTCAGAGTGTAGGAAGCAATGATTTTTCTCTGACCACTGTAACTGCTAAAGTGGAATTCCACTTTTATGCCCTAAGGAAACACTTAGATTTTATAGCTACAGAGGCTGTTTAATGGTGTTACATATGGACTGTCAGGGTGCCCATGATTTATGCACTGTAGGGAAGACTTTTCAAATTTAACTCAATCTCAAGTTATTCTTTCCCCCAAAAGCAACAAGGGTATAAAACCATCCTGCCACTGTCACAGCCTGGCAAAAATTACACTGCGAAAAGTTGAGACATGATTCATCCTACCTCCAGCCTTTTTAAGATAAAAACTTGTCTTTGATTGCTATTAATGCCTACACCAAACATTCCTTCTGGATTTTTCTTCAGACATTTAATAGTCAATGCCATGTATGTTTGACCTCCCAAGAGGTCTCAAAATACATGTCAGTGGGGTCACACTTTCTCTTCATTCATTTTATTCTAAAATTAAAATAAAATTTTTTCTGAAATTAAAGTACTCATGGATTCAATTTGGGCAAGGGTTTACCTTCAAACAGCTGGGATCTTAAAACAAGTATTACTATAGGTTTTGTTTTTAATGGCCATCATTTTCCCCAAACTTCCCCTGGGAAAGGATTTGAAGAGAGTTGAGGTTTTCCACTTACATTAAATTGAGCAGCTCAATTCAGCTCTGCTTTTATGTCTTGGAGCTATCTTGGGGATTACTTTTATGCTACCTTAAAATGCTCACTATTAAAACAATGGATTCATTTTTTACATTATCATAGCATACTACATTCAATATTTATTAGTATTCCTATCTTAGAAAAATCTCAGTGTGTGAAAGAGTTAGGTACACAAAGACTTTTGCAAAGTACCAGTTGGGTACAAGTTGATTGCTATGGTATGTCCCATGAATGACTAACAAATACAATTCCATAATAGATACTGGGAAAGTGGAGTAAAAAGAAGATGTTGGAAACTTAGGAGCTGGAAGTGGATAATATATTATTAGGTTGCAATGTTTGTGAACCTAGTAATTTAAAATAATCAAAATATATGAAAATGTTAACATTTCCTTTAGATTCTTAAAAGCCAATCATCTGAGACAAAGTTTTGGAAGAGGACTTGATGATTTAGATGTTCTGATATAAGGTGTTCTCACACCTTATATCTTGCATCTCTGTTTTATTTTAAATATGTCTGTTTTACCTAATGATTCACTGTAATTTCCAAATTGTACATCAAGTGCCCAAAATAGACTTTTATTGAGAAGGGGTGTGTTTGTGCACGCACACATCCATTTGTTAGGTGATGTGCATGGTGGGGCTTATTTGCTTTTTGCTCCTGTAGGAGTTCTTCAGCTTTGGGTGTTCTGATGCAAGCTTTGCCAGCAATTTTCTATGAAACTCTTAACAATTAACTTAATGTATTTACATTTTCATTAATTTACTTACAAAAAGGAAAAATAATATTGACGTAAATCACAAAGTTATCAAGGAAATTATTTTCTAGCAATCTGAGAAAAGCAAACCAAAGTAGCATCTATCCAAGTTTTTCTGAGACTTTCAGCTCATTTCACTCTCCAGAGCGACTTAGCTATGACTTAGTCAATTGATAAAACTAAAGTACCTTAAAAATGATTCATTTCCATAATTTATGTCACTTATATACTGAAAGCATTAGACCAATCATCAAGTAGATAAATTATTATTAAGAGTATATCATGGAGAGTATATATGTTTGTTAGGTAACACATGGCAATTATAACTATCAAAAAGGATTCTATACCCACCCATGACATTTCATTTTCATTTAAATTATGTATATTCCCATTGCTGTCCTTGTATTTTTTATTGTTGCTTTTGCTATAAGAGAATCATTTATATGCAGTTGCAATTACTATTGGAGTTATTCTGAAAGTTAATTCTAACATGTACAGGTAATATTACAACCACCATTTACCAAATTAAAGCAGCTTTTCTGATATACGACAGATCACAAATTCCCACCACAAAGAAATTTCTACAAGTGCAACAATGTCAAAATTCAAGTAAAATGTTATGTTTCTTTCAAGTTAGCAGTTTTACTACTGTTCTCATTCTATATCACCTTCTGGGGGGATTTTTAATAGGCTTAATCATGCATTCACATTTTTCTCAGATTTCCCTGTTTTGTATTCGTGTATGTGTTTGTGTTCTCTTTTAATGAACTGCTCACAATGCTGAACAGTAACTGAACTCCAGGTACGTACATAAGTACATAAGGTTGGGGATTACTTTCCGAGGACTGGTAGAAGAGTCTCTCACCAAAGTTTGATCTATTATTTGTTGTGAAAGAGCATGTAGTGCACCAAACTCAAGAATAACTGAAAATATGTATGTTGAAATCAGTTGCCGTTAACAAAAGCCTAACTCTTTGTAAAGAGCTAACTTTTGGTTTGTACAGAAATCTGTAGAATCCCAGATGCTATGTGAAAATCCCCACAGTGCTTTCTGAGAAAGAGATTTAAGCAGAGCAATTTGCGTTGTTTGTAGTGACAGTGCAGTTAACCCCTTTGATGTTCCCTTAGGCACAGAAAGAATATTGACATAATCAGTACTTTAATGTTTTTCTTTCTTTCTTACCTAATATCTTTGCATTAGTGACTTTATAGCATGGGAGCCTTTGTTTTTTTTTTTTATAGTAAAGAAAAGGGGTAATATTAAGCATATTTAACAACCTGTTCAATGTGGATAATGCTTAATCATAGCGATGCCAGAATACATCAGCTACCAATAAGAATGGATCCTGTCTGTAAACAGCTCATGCAAACCAGCTGAATGATCAGCCTTAGCACAGGTCCACTGTCAAAGAAACTTCCAGAACCCCAAAAAGTTTCAGTTCTGTATTCCTATTTCATTGCCTACAAATGCATTTCTGATCTCTGATGTTTAAAAAGCTAGAGGATGGATGGATAGATAGATAGATAGATAGATAGATAGATAGATAGATAGATAGATAGATAGATAGATAGATAGATGATGATAGATAGATAGATAGATAGATAGATAGATAGATAGATAGATAGATAGATAGATAGATAGATAGATAGATAGATATACACATACAGTCTTAAAAGTATCAAAGAGGCAACAAGACAATAAAGAGTTAGTTACTTGACCCAAAGGAAGGGAAACTGACGACTAGAAGAGAAAGCTAGTTTGGAATCTGCTTTTGTCCTAAGAGGATTTGTTGATACAGGGAAATTACAATATCTATTTTCTTAGCTTCCCAAGGAAGTGGGGACAGAAATCAAATCCTGCATGTATAAGGTGGGAAGCTGAACAGGAAACCCAGCCAAATGAGTAATACTGTTAATATGAGGATGAAGTATATCCTATGTAGATTTATATCCAGATTTTAATCTCCTGTGCTATCTAGGGAAATTTTGAACCTTGAAAATGGATTAAGGTAGTACAGGAAGTTGTGACCACAGTCTCCTAGCTAAAACAAATGCCAATCATCTCTGGAGAAAAGTATTTCCATTATAGACTTTATTTCTGAATTAACTTATTTCTGAAAAGATTTTTATGAAGTATACTGTGCAGCACACACTTAATGATGATAAGTCAGACAAGGACAGTAGATCTTATAAGAACAGTAGATCTTATGAGCAAGAACCAGCAAATGAGCAACAAACAATAGCAACAAATCTGCAGAGAATTCAAAAATATTTAATACAGACTGTAAAATAACCATATGACTATATTTAAAGAAGACACTGACTATCAAACTATAAGCTATAAACTGTGACATAAAAGATTTGAAAACAAAATACATTTTCTAGAATAAAAATATTGGAATAAACAAGTCACTTAATGGACACATTTTAAGGGAAAACTAGATACATACAAGGAGAGAATTACTGAACTGAAAGATATGATTACTGTGTGAAATCCAAACAGAAGTTTAATCAAAATGCAAAAGAGAATGAGGACCAGAGACATGATTTAAAGTGAAAATAGTTAAACATTTTTAAAGCTAATTAAGAAATCCCAATATATAGACATATAAGAGGTCCCAAGAAATCCCAAGCGGATTAAGTAAAAATATATGATACACGTAAACCCTTACATATAATAATTTAAATAAGGATAAATAAACTATATATTTTAGTCAGTAGTCACAGCTTGCCCAAACTAAATTATGAAAGAGATTCATATCAAACATAAGGATGCAGAAAGACTAAACATAAAAGGATAGAAAAAGAGCTTCCAAGTAAATCCTAATAAAATGGAAGCTGCAATAGTATCAGACTAGATACACCTTATGGATAAAAATTGGTAGAATTAAAAGTCACTTCATAATAACTTACAGTTCAATTACCAGAACGATTCACAATTTGAGATCTGTATGTACTAATAGTATGGCCTTAAAATAAAACAATCGAAATTGATGGAAACAGACAAATCCACAATTATGTAGATGATTTTAATATAACTCTCTCAATAACTAATAGTAAAATCAGATAGATAGACAATAAGTATATAGAAAATTTAACCCCTATAATTAGCAATGTATATATTTAGGAACATTGCTAAAAACTGCCCATTCACTGGAATCATAAAACAAGTATAAAGAAGCATCACAGGATCAAAAATCACATAGGGTATGTTCTCTGGCCACAGTTCAATTAAGCTAAAAACTGACTAAAAACGAAGTAAATAAAATAATTTTTTGACTAAAAAAAGTAACAGAAAAACCTGGTAACTTTAGAGTTTTTATTTAAATAACACTTTTAAATAACCCAGTGGTTAAAAGGAAATTGTGATGGAAATTAGAAAATGTTTGAAACTAGAAAACTATGAAAATACTATGTATCAGATACTATATATCAAAACTTGTAGCAATATTCAGAGGGATTTTTAATGCCTAAAATGCAAATATTAGAAGAAAAGTTTTAAATTGCTAAGCATCATTTCAAAGAGCCAGGAAAAGAACATGAAAGACCCCAAAAAACAGAAAAAATTATTAAAAGAGAAAATAAAAATCTGAGATAGAAAACAATTTCACAATAGAAAAGATTAACAAAGAAAAGTTTTTAAAAATTTCATAGATGAAGAATTAACAAATTAGAACTGAAATACACTTTAATAAAAGTGTAGCCACATCCTTTTAAAATTTCTACTGCCAGAGAGAGTATGCTAGAATGCATACTCAGAATTTGATTCTCAACTTTCATGTTGTTTTCTAAAACAACATGAGCCAAACAAGTTGGCTAAAACTGGTTAACCTTTGGCGAGATGAACTAAGAAAACAAAAAGAGACTAGTCAACAGGGAGGACTGCTACATATCCAGCAGATATTTAAGAGATACAGACACAAGATTATGAACTACTTTCTATGAAAAATTTAAAATATAAAGAATGAATATCTTCTTTTAAATTTCAACTTAACAAATTTGCTCTAAAGAAAGAAAAAACTTGAATAGGATAACTGAATAATTAATGTAAAAATTTCCCCAAACTGAAATGTATAGGACTTGACTTGAATTTTTTATTTGACTAAATAACATTCACTCTTATTTTTAAATATCTCACTTCACTGATGTTTTATATCTCCAAGTCATGTAGGGGGCATTGTCTTAAATGATAAACTCTGTACCTTCTCTTGCCACATCGAAAAAAAAAACCCCTAAATTTTGTGTGTCGTTTATGTGATCCTTAAATATGCCCACTTCTCTTCATCTCCACTTGAGTTATCCTAATCCAGGTCACCACCATTACCTCTTCTGATTACTGCAACAGCTTCCTAAATGTCTCTGTCACCCTGTATTAACCAGTGCTGATTGGAATGATGTTTATATAATCAGAGTGATATTTCTCAAATGAAAACCTAATCATGTCACTTCCCTGCTTTTCAAAGAAATGAAAAGCTGAGAAAACAGAAGAGCAGGGTGGTGTCCCATTTCCCTTTCAATATAAAACATTTTTAACCTGCTTTCAAAGATTTTAGGAATGCTCCTCAAGCTATTTACCTCTTTATCTATCTCTCTCACATTTATCCTCCTTAAATTCTAAACTTTAACCATCTAAATATTTAAATTTATTTTTATATATCTTAATTTATCTTGCCTCTGAGCACTTGTATTTTCTCTTCTCTCTGACAGTAACTCCCTTCTCCCTTGACTAATACAAACCCTTTAAATCCTAATTTACACTTGATTGCCTTTGAGAATCTTTCCTTTACCTACTAAGCCTGGGTTAGGTGTCTTTCCTATGTTTTCATAACATACTCCAAACCAAGGTCTTCAGGTGCACTTCATGGACCCTGTGTTGAAAATATTTTCCTAGTTGTATTTGTCCACTCAACTGTAATCTCAAAAAGGTCATGATCATATCTAGTTAACATTATAATATTATAGTAATATACTATATAGAAGTATATAAAAAGATTGCATCAAAAAAAATCTAGCTATATTGTATTAGAAAACAAATATAAATGCTCAAAATTTTCAATGAAAAGCAAAACCTGTCCGATTTTCAGATTATAGAATTTCTATTGACTAATGTGCAATTCACTAACTTCCTTTTTCACATCACATCTACTATTGATCCCCTCTAGTGAATTATAAGACACGACCTAGCAAATATTCAAAAAACAATAAATTATGATCAAGTTTTATTTTAGTAATACAAGGAATATTATAAAATAAAGTGACATAGTTTATTACATCAAAACTTAAAGTTAAATTAAGTAGTAATATCAAGAAATATTAAAAGACATTTTACAAAGTTCAGTGATTAACACTGTTAAAACCTGCTATTGGAAGGAAACTAAATATAATGAGGGCTATTGAAAGCTAAAAACAAATAGTATTCTAAACAGTAAAAACATTAAACACATTTTTTATTTTCTCCATTCTATGAGTACTCAGTACTATTTTGAATGTTCCAGCAAATGCAGTAAGAAAAGGATTACCACAAATTTTGCCAAAGAGATAAAATATTGCCTTTTTGCTGATAGTGTGATTGTTCATGTAGAAAACCTGCAAGATTCCAATTAAAACACAAACAAGAAAGCCCTCCAAGAACTAAGAGAATAAGGTAACTGCATTAATAGTCTATCATAAACTATACAAAAGTTGTCAACAGCCTTTCCTCTATGTGAACAATAAACATAGAAATGGAAATAAGAAAAACATATTATTCACCATTCCAAAAACCATAGAATATTTGGGAAGGTAGTTATTGAGAAATAAGAGATCTTTATGAAGAAATCTACAAAATATTTTTATAAGATTTTTAAACTAAATTATTAAAAACTCCTTTGTAAAGGACATAACTAAAGCTGAATCCATGGAAAGACACAATATGTTCTTGGAAGAGGACACATAATGAGAATTAAATTAATTTTCTCAAAATCAACATATATTCAATGCAATTCTAATTAGTGTCAATATTACTTTGGAACTTTGGAATTGTATATATAACCATATTCAAATTTATGAAGAAAAATGAGTAAAAATGACAAAAAAGTCATGAGAACAAAACACATCAGGGCAACCTGCTCCATCAGAAATTATAACATATTATAAAACCACTAAAAATGTCAATATGCTATTCAAATGATATTCAAGTGAATCAGTACAAAATAATAGAAAACTCCAAAACAGTTCTCCTATGTAAGATACTGTAACATATGTCAAAGGCAGATTTCAATTCACCACTTTATCTAATCGAACACATGCTGCTTTTAAATTGTCTAAACATCTGGAAGAAAAAAAAAACCTTTGACCTTTATCTCAACATATAAAAATAAAAATTCCAGATGTAGTAAAGGAAAAAAGTTACTAAGTATTAAAATGAAAGGTTTCTAGAAGACAATAACAACAAGGTAAGGCTTAGAGAGACTATCTTAAGACTAAAACCCAGAATTGAAAAATAATATTTAGGCATATTTGATTCTAAATAACATGAAACATTTGAATACAAGACACTGAAACTAAACTCCTGACATCTTACTTCCCTCAAACCTGGATAGTAGGCAGATGAGGCAGGGATTAATATCAATTAATCCTGGGTTTTAAATAATGTGAATATTTGACATACACACAAACATTTGTGTGTGTGTGTGTGTGTGTAATTATTACTAATATACCATGGCAAAACACTCTGAAATATTACATACTTTGATAAATAATATCTGTAAAAATAAATGTCAGTGCAAATACTGACATTTTCAATATTTGAGGCTGGATTTTTCCAGTTGGATTACATACATGTAAATAAATATTATTTATTACTACATTGGAGCAGAAATAATTCTGTTCTTACCCTACTTTTCATGGTTAGTTGATTGCTCAGAAACCTTCTATGTGATATAAGAAGCAATTTTATATGGCCAGTTCACTTAATACTTTTAATATCTCTTTCTAAATTTATGTCAAAAATCCTATAGTGAACTATCAGAAAAAATTAATTTTAATTATTTATCAGATGATGACCGAATTAATGTCTCCATTTACTTTGTTTAAAGCAAATGACTAAACAACATCTAATTTACAACATGATCTGTTACCTGGTTAGTAATCATTAACTGCTTCAGTTTTATAGAAACATATAAAAATGCTATAAAAATCAATCACAAGACTATCAATGACACCTGTTGATCTTTTACTTAGAGGCACTTACAGGTATTTAACACTAAAAAAGTGTTGAGAATATAAAGTCAATGTTAATGTCAATAATTTTGCCACTATGACATTTTAATGAAATAGTTTCCATCTTTTCACATGTTTTCAGTAAATGTACTTAAAAATCTTGGAGTGGCAGGTTTAGTTTACTTAATTTATTTAAATGTTTGCCATTAGAAAGGCTAATCTTTATTGTCAGATCCAGCAGCCCAATATGCCTTCCTTTCTGTTGAAAAATGTCTAACTTATATCTATTCTGATAAGCAGATACATTCTCATAGCAATGACTCACTTCTGATACCTAATTCTAAGATAGATTAAAGCAGAGAGCCTTGCCAGGAATTTGTCATCTATATTACATGAGTCACATAACTTTAAGGATTCTGACCAAAGCTTTCTTTGTGTTACTTTCACTGAATTCTCATTCAGTAGCAATGCATTCTCTGACAGAATTCAAGGAGTGAAACAGGCAGAGCTTTGAATCAATAAAAAAATCATCCCCTCCACAGTCTCATCCTGATGTAGACCAAAGTACATGGTTTCTCACATCCCTCCTCACCCTTGAAATAGACACATATAAGACAGAGAAATCAGGATGCCCTGCTCCAGGTTTTGCTGCTTTGTATGAAGATTTGGGGGGACACCATACAAACTGTCCATTTGCTTGGGGCCCCTCCATCTTTCTACACCCAGAACCAAAGCACCAAAGCACCAAAATAAGACTCAGGATGCTTTATCCTTTAAGAATGAGGAAAGGACAACTGTGAATGGATAGGAAGGAAAAGCACAATACATCAACTGCAGGAGAGCTCTCAGATCAGTTTTAGCAAAGAAAGCATATGAAAGACAAGACACTAGAAACTGGTTCCCTTAAAAATGCTCTTTTCAAGCCTGCCTCTTGGAAAAATCATGTGCTCCAAGCAGTATACACCTGGGGTACCTATCCCCAGTTTACAGCCCTTACCCCAGAGAACAGCAAGACACCAGAGAACTCTACCTGAGATCATGATAATGTGTAAGCTTCCCTTTGTCTTGGGAAGAAAGGAAAGGAAGAGGGGTGAAACACTGAGCATTCACTCAAAATTAACTACGTTATTTTGGGAGAGAACAAATTCTAAAATGGATCACACCATGTTTCCTCAAAGTGGCTAGATTAAGTTGTGTTTTGTTGACAATAGTAGAAATGGATTGTGACCACATGAATAAACTGAGTCATTTTGTTTCTGCATATTCAAGTCACTGTGGGTGAAATTATGCTTAACATGGTACAGATCAGAAATGGATTTGGAGGTGAATTTTACCAAAGACAATCAGTCCTAAAGAGAGGAGTCCCATATGCTATTCTACTATAGTGTACCATACCGGGTGGGGTGGGCGTGGATCGGGGGAGCAGAGTAAAGAGTTAAGGAGTCAGGCCGGCTGTTGTTTGAATCCTACTTTAGGTATTTTTGAGTTATATCAATAACTTGAGTTATAAATAAATTTAGCAAGTTTCTAAACCTATCTGCATCTCAGGCCACCTATGATCAACCTAGTTTATAGAATTATTAGATAAAACAGCAATGATACATGCAAAGTATTTGATACGTATGATGCCTAATACAGAGGGGGAGCTCTGCAAATGATAACTAAATAGATAGGATTTAATAAAACTTACTGGCTTTTAATTAACACATGTTTGGCAATGTTCCCCTCTGCATTATCTCTTGAGTTCCTCTCCCTTTCCACAAACACACCAAACTTCTTAAAGCTTATTTGACTCCCCTTATCTTTGGGATGGGGGCGGATGGGGGAGAAAAAAACATGTACATTCAGATTTTTGAATATTCAGATAGAGAAAATAATCATAGGGCAGATGACTTAGGTCCAGGGAGAGGAGACTGTCATACATTTTCTTACACTTCTAACACTGTATCTGATATCTCAAGCACAGTGAAGTTCCCAATGAAAGAAAGAGAAGATGGACAAAGGGAGTCACACTGTAGCAAAAGTGACTTTTTGGTAGCCTGGAAAGAAAAGGAAAACCATTAGAATATATAAAAGAGGGTCATCACTATGCTTCACATTATCAACAAATGATAAAACTATTTCCAACACTTTGTATTTCAGAAATAAATCACCTTAGAAACACCAAAATCATGAGTGCTCTCATTTTATAAAATCTCTGGCACTTAAAGTACTTGGTTTTCTTTCTCCAGAAAATCCACTTATGGACAGTACACACCTACTCAAAAGGGATCGGGGTCTCATGGCATCGTGCTGAAAAGTTGATATCCTGTAGGCATACTGCCAGATTTCAAAGGCAGACAGAGCAGTTGAGTTCAAAGCCTACCTATACTCATCCGGAGGTATGTAACTTTGGACAAGTTACTTTTAACCCCACTGAGGCTCGCTTTACCAATCTGCACAATGAATGGGATTAGCAATGATATTAATTCACAGGTTGGCTGTGAGAAATGAGTGAGATGACCCAGGTGAAATGTTTAGTACAATTCCGGGAGCAGAGTAAAGACTCAGCAAATCCAGGATATGAATCTCACTACTATCGCCACAGCAGCGGTAGTGGTGGAAACATTACTAGTAGTCAGACAGTTAGCAGTAGTGTTAGACATAGATATTTCAGTTTCAGACATTTCAGATGTTTTATTGCTGGTTCTCCAACTACACTGCAATTTTCTCCATGTTAGGGTCCATTTATCACATTTTAAAAATCTGCCACAATTCCTAGTTCTGAACTTGTAATAGGCACCTAGTAAATATTTCTTGATTGATAATAATATAACCACTACAGTTAGATGAATATAAATTCATTTGCATTTCAACTCAACTATATAAAGAAAACCACCTTCAAGTTTGATATCTTCATTTCCTCAACTCTATGTTCAAACAGCGAATTAGGGATGATAGGGCTCTGTTTGAGTTTTGGCAGACTAAAATCTGGATTTTAATTCAACCAACTGCCTAATTCATCTATACTGGTCCAGATACCAGGAAAGTATATTCAAAGAACAATATTTGGTTAAAGAAAATCAGAGGAATGGACTTCCCCAATTATGACTTTAGGAGACAAAACTTTAGCTTAGAGAAATTGTTTTATTGATGCTTTCATTTATATTAAGCTATGTTTATGTCATAAATACTAAAGAAACAGTATTTTGCCCCCAGGGATATTCGCAGGTATAGCATTAGCCAAGTAAACATGTTATTATTTGTGGTAATATGTTCAACATTCTTCAAAGTAATATGGAACAAAAACATTTCAGTTAAAAATAAATTTGAATTCTGATGTACATACAAATACCATTTTTAACATGCAAATTTTCAACTGGGAGCACTCTATGAAAAACTTCAGAAGAGGCAGTCGATAATATGTTTGCTGAATTAATTTATTCTTACTTTTCGTTTCTACTCAATACAATTAAAATTAGATAGGTCTCTAATTTTAACACAATAGGACAATATGAAATAATACATCTCACCTTACTGAGTTATATATACATATATATATCTCTTCCATAATACCATGGTGAATAGTTTTGCTTTTTGTTTTCTTTTGTGTTTTGACTGATCAGATGTAAGTAGTATAGTTAAATCCAGTAAATTATCTTTCAAAATCTCTTGGTGTATTCAATTGCATCAATCAATATTATAGTGTAAAATTTTACAAATTGAATAGATGGTATAGATATTGACTGACATATGACAGAATGGTTAATAGATTGATAGAGACAGAGAGACAGGCATCAATCATTAATGTAATTACTATTTGTAATGATGCACTTTCTTCTCTTTTACCTCAAATCTCTTAATTTTTTTCATCTTTCTAAATACACTGTGAGACAATAAATAATCAGGTATATAAATACAGATTTTTTTTATTATATTAATTTTAGGATGTAGAAAATAGCTTCAGAAAAACTAGATTTTATTTTATTTTAAGGAAAAGGCAAAGAGTAGAAAGGAAATTGACAGAGGAATCAGAAAGACAAGTGTTAAAGAACTAGAACCTATTTTTAACAAGCTGGAATGGTTGTTCAGTGACAGATATTATTTACTGCCATTTTAATATATTTTCCTCTCTTCATTTCCTGATTTTATCAATAATATCCCTTGCCTCCCAAAAGTACAATAATATTGCATCCCCAAAAGTACAACTAAACCTCGCAGTCTTCCTTCCAACTAGGAAAAGCCAAGTCCTGATCAATGAGACATCAGTGGGAGGAGATGGGTCAGGCAGGAAGGAGACCTAGCAAAGGAAGAGACTCAGTTGGTATTATCTCTTTTGCCCTTCAACGTGGAGGGCATGATGCTAGAGGAACAGCAGCCATCCTGTCAGCACAAAGGGATGAGCATTAAGATGAGCATAATATGATAAGGCTGTATAATGTCAAAAAACATATTTCAAGGCTCCTTTTGAGGAAAAGAGAGGCAGTCCCCCCAGCCCCCAAACACAACACACCACTTTAGTCATTTCTAATTTGACTTCCTAGTTCTATCATTTGCATGTACTTTGAATCCAGTCTCTCTTGTTCTATTAGTGTGGTGGATTTCAGGGCTGGAAGTAAGTTGAAGCAAATGAGACACCTAGGATACAAAATTTAAGGAAGTACTCACTTAGGAACAATTACACAACCCTGAAAACATGTGCCTCCCTAAATTTTCACCACCATCATAGTCTCATTCTTCCCGACAATTTTTTTCTATAACACTTAATGCAACTGCAATTTAAAAGACTTTTTTGAAATTATGTTACCATGTTTTTCAAACTGACATCCTAGTCTCAATCATTTATATGGAAAGAGGGATCTTGTCCAGTGTATCCCTGAGGCTAACATAATAGCTGATGTGTAATAGGTACACACAAACATGACCTGTGTAGAAATACTCTGTCTCTATTTCTATTTGAATCTGTGTAATACTTAGAACAAAATAATAGATTCCAAGTAGGCCCACCTTTCAAAGTGATTTACCAGACCATGAAAATATAACTTGCAAGGATAATGACCAATGACCAATTTGTGACAGGCACGTGAAAAGCCCAAACAGGTCCTGAAAGGAAAATAAGACATGGGAGAGAGTTCTTCTCTCTTACTTTAACCTATGAGAAGAGCTGCAAAAATACCACTGGAATGATTCATGTGTGTGTCCTGGAGTTTAGAACACATACAACTGTTGTCAATAAAAACACCAGAGAAATAGAATTGTAAGACTGGGTTGTGTTAGCAGCGAGGATGAATGACTATTTCTTGCTACGCTGTAATCATTTCATATTCTTTGCAAGAGGACTTCCTGAAATGATTATGTGTCCCTCAGAAAAGGAGTGGGCCCTCAATTCATAGGGCAGAAAGCCACACCCGAGGAGATAACTAATGCAACAGCAACGTCTGGGTGAATGCTCCCAGTGGAAGATGTCCTGCAGAAGCAATGAAAGTTTTTCCTGAGGGAGTAATTCTAGCCAGATTTTTCCTATCTCACACATGCCCTTTCTATCCTTGCCCAATATTTAATCCTGGGAGAGGAAGACGCCAGCCTAGTGGTGAGAGGGTGGAATAGGAAAGGGGAGAACAAAAATGGGAAGCCTCCCTTTCCCCCTGCAGGTTCCAGCCTGAAGGAGATCTTGGTTGAGCAAGTAATTATTTCCTATTACTGTTTCTAATTCTAATATTATAATGAATTAGAATTCTAGTATTACATTGGAGTGAAATAATAGTTATAAAATGAGACTATTTTGGGGGACTCAAAATGCCAGGAGGATTTTTATTATGTGAAAATGATTAGAAAAGTCACAGTCTGTCTCAAAATTTCACAAAAGATATGGGAATGAATCAGCTCAGCAGAATGAGTTTGAATAGTCATAACAGGATGGAAGGAGAAAAATTATATTCTACAGAGTATCTGTGAAGTTACAATTCACAGACACGTATTCTTTTAACTAATGGTTACTTTTGAATGAACAAAATAATGAGTATAAAAATCTTATTATCACTGCTCATTTTAGTATTTTATTGATGAATACAGGTATAGCATAGGATTTTAAATTGCAATCAGCTTTTCCTTTGTGCTTTAAAATTATGTAAAAATTAACTGAATTGATTATTTTTCTTGTGTTATAAAATATAGTAGACTGTTATATTCACTGCATTAATACACTGAAAATTTGCAAGGCATTAAAATGTATGCTTGTAAGCAGAATTAATAATTTGACTAACTTTCATCTAGTTTATTATCCATGGTATACTACATAGATCTAGAAAACTATTTCAACCTTCATTAAAGTTTTAAACAGTTATGAAATAGCAATACCCACCACATGGCTTAAATATTTTATGCAACATCTTTAATCAACTCTTTATAATTTACAGTATAGATTATGAAATCATTACAGATGTGCATTAATAATTAATATATAATATTATCTTCTTGTAAATATATGTCATAGATGCACTTAAAAACTTTTCTTGCAAGGTGAATAATAGTTTCTTTTATGACTGCTGTACACATTATAATTGTATTGTAAACTTGTGTTTCACACTTTGTTTTCCAGGCCAGATTATCATCACCTCTCAGTAACTATCATGATAACTACCTTTTGGATTATGTAGATAATTTCTCTGTGGTATTTATTAGGACTATGCACAAATATTCAAGTTTTCTTTCCAAATAATATGGTAGGATTTCATATTTCTGTTCTCTTTGAGGATATCATGGTCTCTGACTTGCTTTGGCCAAAGAAATAAAGTGGAATTGATGTGCTCTTTCCAGATGGAAATTTTAAGAGCCCCAGTGCAATTCCTCTGATCTTGGAAGAATGTGTCAAGATGCAACTTCTGTCAATGTGGAACTCTGCCTTAGCACGTGTGCCCACCCACGTTAGTCGTGTAGGACAAGTAAGAAGTAATTGTTCTTATGCTAAGACACAGCAATGTGGAAATGTTCATTCTTGCAGCACAGCGTAGACCAGGGAGAGGCTAAGTTTTTCTGTAAAGGACTAAATAATAAGTATTATAGGCTTTGCCTGCATAAGGTCTCTATTGCAACTATTTAACTCTGCCACTGTAATGAGAAAGCAGCCCCCGGGTGAAGAGTCTAAAGGAATAGGTATGACTCTGTTCCAGTAAAAATTTACAAAATCATTGGTGTTGGTGACTCAAGTTTGGTCTGTAGGGCCCTAGTTTTCCAACCCCTGGTCTAGCTTATTTTCACTGATACAGTCTCCTAACGGAGTCCTGGGAAATACATGGAGGCAAACTTCAATCATATATTTGACTGATTGTGTCCGGTTTTTCTTTTTTTTTTTTTATCTGGGAATTTAAATTATAAACTTCTAAATAACTTTTAGATTCTCTGTGGTTTTCATTTTTCCATGTATTTTCTCAATAATTTTGGGACTATGCTTCAGTTAAAAAAATTAACATATTTCTAGAATCTTGAGTTGAAATATTCAAATATCTCTCCTTTTTCTTTTGCTAAATATAAATTTCTTGGCAAGTTTGGACAATATTGTCTTATATTTCAATTATTCAATTATAGACAAATGAACAATTGCAGTGTGTCAGTCCTTATAGTTGGATAAAGATACAAATACAAATTTGCTTAAATAGAATTAGCAAATAAAGGTTCTCAATCCAACAGGGAGTCTTTTCCCTGTTACGGCTAGAAATACCAAGGGTATGTGTTAAAGAATACCTATTCACGCTTCACACATTATTCACATGCAAAGATATCTATAGTAAAAATGGCTAAAAATGGAAAATACTTGAGAATGCATTGTTTCTTTCCAAGGGAACTATATCCTCTGAGTTCAGTCAATAAATAAAACCTAGATCACTCTTATTCCTTGTGACTTACACTGACTTTTTATTTTAATAACATGTATTCATATTTCTCATTCTTTTTTCTCAATAATCTTCATCAACATGTAAAATAAATGAACACTTTAAAATGTATATGAAGTATTTGAACATTAGCGTAATGAGTAGACATATATTTCAATGAACATACTACTCTTTAGCTGTTAGCCATTAGACCTGTAAAGAAGTTATTATGTTTCATTCCACATAATTCAATGAATTTTTGACAAGGCAAATTGTAATAATTCCTCTGTATCCATTACTACTTTTTCCATATAAAAACCTTTCATACTTGGGATTATTAGCATAGTAGATTCTTATGCTTCTAAAAGTGTCAATGAATTGACTGGCCGCCAAGAGCACTCAATTAACATTTTTCTATTTATAGGTGATAAAATAATTAGGTCAAATTATAGACTAACTTCTTCCTAAAGTCCTTAATTTTCATTCTGATAGTTGTGAGCAGAGATTCACAAAAGTAACTTAAGGGTTGAACTTTCTGTCTTATGTGCATGTATGTGTGTAAATGTAAATCCTCTAAGCATGTAAAATAGGCATTTGCTCTGATTTTCTAGATTCATCCTTAAAGAAATATTTAGAGTCTGCTATTAAGCCCATCAACATTGTGGGTTTTAATGGAAATGTTGCCCAGGCTTTCATGTACTACTCTAAATAATTAAAGATTTTTAAATTCCTGGTTTGGTTTTTACCATGTAGATACATTTATTCCACTCATTAGCAGAACATCGTATAACACAGGCCAAACTAACAAAATGCAAAGAATGTCATGCCAGCAGGAACCCTGGAACATGACATGGATTTCTATCACTGGAATTTTTGTTAGAGCTCATTTGGGTACTTTCAATATGCTGTTCTACTTACATTTACGTGCCCAGTTCTCTGGCTTAATCTTATGGTTTTTCTCCATAACAGGGTAAAAGACCTTACAAATAAGCAATGTGCATGGATGACTGTTGTTTTGTTTTCTTTTGATACTTTTCCCCTACGGGCTTTATTTGTAATTAAAATGAGTTTACTTACATGGAGGTCTTGAAATGTCTCCGATTCTCTTTTATATTTCAGAAAAATCCCTTTGCTTCTAAGACGTTGAAAAATCCTTATTATCTATTAGTAAATATGTCTTCTTTATAAGAGCTATTACTTTCTTTAAAACATACTGTTCCAGACAGAAAAGATAATGTTATAAAAATTCTATGAGATATGGTGCTACTTTTTAAATTACATGTCCTGAAGGGGAACAGAATTCGCCACCCCAAAATATGTCTCTTTGGCATAAGGGTTACTTTAAGCTGATTTTTTAACTGCAACAGGAAGGAGGTCTGAAAATCAAATAGAAGCTAACTTTTGTAAGGCATTTACCCTTATAAGGGGAATCTCCATTTGTAAGGAGAAGGATAAAAAAATCTAGCAAGTTTTAGCAACAGAGAAGGCAAGTACTTCATTCTACAAAACAATCTTACCATAGCTACTTGTTCTATGCTTTTCCAGGTGACCCCACTCTCACAGACCTATCTCCACCCCCCAACCAAAATCTTCGTCCTTACCTAGAGATGATATTTCAAGGATTTACTGTTTTGCTATTATGTTCCATATATACAGGAGGTATAGATGTTATTAAACTTCTGTTTGTTTTCCTCCTGTTAATCTGTCTTTTATTATGGGAGTGGGTGTCTCAGCAAAAAACATGGAAGAGTATAGGGAAAATTATTTTTCTTTTCCTAAATTTCAACCTATGTATCATCTATTGACCACCTGCTGTAAAATTAAGGATATTAGTCTTTTACTTACTCTTATTTCTCCTCTTGAAAGTTCTGAGTTTTATTATTTATAGTGATAATATGGTACAGTGAGTGTGTATGAGTATATCATGTAAGTAAAACACTTCGCTTCAGTGACTACAATTTCCTATTTCTTGGTTTTAGTTATTAATACTTGAATGGGTTCAATAATCTCTACTAGTTTAATTTCTATGGTGTCTCCTCTCCTGGACTGTTTGTTTGATTCATCTCTTGGTTGAAGGGTTGTTGTTTTGTTGTTCTTTTCAAGAAGGATAACATGGGTGATTTCGAATCCTTCCCACACTTGAAACCTTTTGCTTCTTACCATTCATGGCTGAGGTGACACAATAAATTTGTGAATGAAATTTTTTTTCTCCCCTGAAAAATGGGTATATGTTGTTCTGCTATCTTCTGGTATTGAGTTCTTCTGTACATGCTTGGTAAGCCTTTTTCCTATTGACCTGTTTTGCTTTTCCCTGCTTGAATTCCATATAATTCTTTCTTTATTATTAATGTTGAATAACTATATCAAGATATTTCCTGGCTTCTTTTTATCTACCAGATGTAGGTGTTCCTTCATTTCAGGAATACTTCCTTGGGAAAAGGTTTCACTGTTATCTGTTCTCTTATGCCATCTTTGCCAATTAGTTTCTAAGTTATCTTCCAGATCCATATCTTCCCTATTATTATTGCTATATTTTTCTCCTTTTAAACTTTGTTTGGTGTGATTTCTCTCACTGATCTTCAGTTGTATTTATTTTATTGCATTAAATATCATTTTCTTCCTGCATTGTTTTGTTTCTCATCCATCTCTTTTGTGAATTTTGGCACCCTTTTTTCCTTTCTTTTTTCTTCTTTCGTATTCTTTCATTGTGTTGCCTTCATCTTCGAACCCCCTCTCTTCTTTGAGCTGTTAATTTAAAGCAAATCACAACATCCGAAATTAAACTAAGAACCTGGAATAATTTTGTCAGAATGTTCTTCTGTTTCTTTGGGTAAATTCTTTTTAATGTATATTTACTGTTCACATGACTTTTCTGCGGTTTCCTCATGTTATTTTCTGCCTTTAAGTTTTTGTTGCTTTGTGGAGACTTCACTGGGTAGCCCCTGGTGAGGACAGCTGCAGGTATTTCAGAGTGGATTCCAATACACATGTGCTGGGCGGGTGACGGCAATGCTAACAGGCACGAGTCAGAGGAAACCACTCCTATCTCCATGGTAGGAGAAGCAAACAGGAGAAAGAACACCTCCCAAACTCCGCGGAGGCATGCTGCCCCTGAGGCTGCGGAGGAGCCTCTTGTCACTGCTGTGACCGGAGGCCCCACCGCTGCTGCTCAGGCAGTCACTGAGTTTGTCCCCTGCAGATCCTTGCAAACAGCTTTACTGCAGGAGGCTCAGTGACCTGCAAAATGCCACTTTCCAGAATAAAAATCACAGGAAGAAAAAAAACAGACTTCTTTCCCCTTGCCTTTTCATCTCTTTATCAATACCTTCTGTTGGAAGATCCTAACTGGAACCCAAATGACAAGGATACCTGTGAAATATAGTTCATGGGTTTGCAGCCCTTGAAAACACAGGAGAAAACATAGAAAGGCAAAGTATGGCTGAGGTGGGGAAGACAAAAACCGGCACATGCACACATAATTCTGGTACTTGTTCCCTTCTGATTGCTGCATAAGCTTGAATGAGCACAACGTGGAGTGAAGCAAGGTGTACATGAACAGGTGTACACTGTAGCTCTGATCCAGGATTTCAGAATTTTTCCTTTTGAACATTTTTTTTTCACCAAAGCTACTGTTTCATTTTCTCTTATGCCTCCCTTCTGAGTTTTTCTTTCCTGCAAAGAGGTTAGTGCATCTCAATTAGAACCACTTATGTTACAAGCACTTTCTGTTGAAATCTGGTGATAACTGCTCCTCCCTCCCTTCCCCACTTTCCTCTGCTAAAAGGCTGTCATTGTGGCAGAGAAAACTAGTGCTCACCAAGTACCCACATTCTCCCCCACATCCCCAGGCTCCCCTGCAGATAGGATGGAAGCCATGTGGTTCTTTACAGAAAACAGATTGTGAGCAGAAGTAATATGTGTCACTTCCTCAAAGCACCCATTCCAGATGGCAAAAGATAAAAGTGGAGAAGAGTTATCTGACCTGTACTGAACTTCACACACGCAAAAAAATTAGCTCACTGAGAGTTGCGGGTTTTCCAGTGTAAAATGCCTTGGCTAACAAGAAACAACAGAAGTAGCTTCACGGGTCGGCATCACATAGCGGTTCTTCCAGCATTCTGTGGGTTCCAACTGGCTTTACAGGAATAGTTTTCGCTATCTCATGGGTAACCCACATCCCTAAATTCCATTATGCTAATAAATTGATCCTTATGTAGATTTTATTTCAGACAATTTTAAGAAAATATTTCTCTGCTCTGGTTTTGAGAAGGAATGCATCAACTCTCTACATTTTCCTTCATTAACATTCAAAGGCAATAGTTTAGTACGACGCAGTCACGCATCCAGCTTTTGTTTCGGATTGGGAGGTACCTCTCTATATCACTGAAGATATAAATGTCTCCATTTTTACTCTTCTGTTTGTTTTTCAGAAGCATGTTAGTAGGTATAAAAGAGAATTTTTTTCTCTCTACCATTTAAACTCTTTCCTGAATTCTGTACTGAAATTTGACACATAGTATAATGTGAAATGGACCACGTTGGCTCACACAGATGCCTTTCCTTGGCCTTTTCCCTTCCACTCATGCCCAATAAAAGCCCCATACCCAAAACATGCTAAGTAAACATTCAAAATGACATTCACCCAAAAATTGGGATGAAAGTGTGCTTAAGAGAAGGGTTGGAACAGTTATTTGAGCAAATGAATAAATAAGCAATACATTTAGAAAACTGGGTAAAATATATTTTTGATATTTTTAATTTCCCTTCCCATCTTAAAGGAGTAAGTAAAATGTATTACGTTCATAAACTCTTTGGACAAAGCATATGCTCATTGCTCAGAGTGTAACACTCCTAACTCTTCATTTGTTGCTCCTGATTCCCTTTATACATGGACATTCAGTTTCGTAGTTTTCACATAATATGCAGAGAGAGAAGAAAAAGGTACTAGGTCACTATGGGCAACTGAGCAGCAAATAACCACTGCAACCATGTAAGAGCTGTTTGAACAACAATTCTCATAGATAAAAGAGGTCTGTTTTAATCATACTATGACATGAAGCCACATTTTTTAATGGTTCATTGCTATATTTATGTTAAGTAAGTTTATTTTGATTATATATACACTTTCTTCCTGCAAACTTTGTCTCTTTGTATAAATAGGAAAAAATAATGAAGGCAGGATGGAAATATTATAAAATACGACTCATAACAAGAAATGTGAACATATTATGTAAGGAAATTTGCTCTGAATCTCCATATCTCATTGCATACTTCAATATTTTCACCCTAAAGATATTAAATATTTAACTCCTGCCACCACCACCAACACACACCCTCGTATTTTTTTATCTTCAGCTAAAATTATTCCTAGCCCATCCCCTAGCACCCACTGAGGGGACTACATCAATGAGACCACCCTCCAATTGTTCATCTCCTCGCTGCCTGAGAGTTCCTTGCCACCACTTTGTAACTCATATTGTTAATCCTATCACGATTATTTCTTCTACTGTATTACTACTATTACTGCTATCAAATCCATAGATGACTTTAGCAAAAGTTATTCAGAAGAAATGATAGTAGAACCCTACGTGGGTTGATGAAAATGAAAATCGGGAAATGGTGAACTCAAGTTAAAATGATTCTTATGAGAAGACAGACTGAAAAGAAGAGGAGAGATATAAGGGGGAGTAGGTATGATGTCCTGTATGGTTGATTTGTTATTTTAAAAATGGAATATTTGAGCATATTTAAAAATGAGAAGGATCTCCTTGAGAATGGAGAGTGAACATATAGCAAAGAGAAGGGGAGAATAAAATGAATGGTTCCTGAAAAGGGAGGGAGGAATTGGATCCAAAGCTCGGGAAATGGAATTATCATTGAAAAGAAATAAACGTTTGTTTGTCTTTCGTGGAGAGATGGAGGAAATCATCAATGCAAATGTGAGGAAGTCTCTTGTTTGGCAATAGTGAGTGGAAGGATGTTCCACAGGTTATATTATCTGCCAAAAGTGACAAGGAAGAGGCAGTGCTGAGGGTGTTTAAGGAGTTTGTAAAAGGTACAAAAAGCCTAGAGGAGACAAAACAGATATTTCACCAGAAAAACATAAGAGAATGGCCAACCAGTATTAAAAACTCATTTGAATACAGATATTCCAAATAATAGAACCCACGTGCCTCTGGTGTGACCATTTCCAGTAATATTTCAGACATTCTTAATAGCACCTGCACTGGTAATCAGGTGTATGAGTGAATGGGTTTTGCTGGGAGGTGTGAGGAAAAAAAAGTATTTTTTATAGTAAAGAGTTATTGAAATGAGAAAGTATAAGGGAAAATGAAGAAATGCTTGGAAAAAGTAGAGATTAACATACTACGGCCTTTGAAGAGACAGATATATGAATATAACTGAAGGTTTAGATTAATTCATCCTTGACTATCTTAATTAAGCAGCAGGCTAGATTTTCTGTAAAGAATGAGATCAGGGATATAATATAACTTAAACCATCTTTCTAAGGTATAGGCAATCCCTTTTACTAAATGAAACGATGTCTGTTTGAATCAAATCCACAATTTCACACCAAAATTTCTATTTGTTTTTATAGAGCAGGCATTAGAGAATTATTTTAAAAATTTACTGAAATGCATATTCTTAAATGCACATTTCCTAAACAAAAGCATACAGCTGTTTGCCAAAGTAATTACTAGTTCAAGTTGGGTGGCCTTAAGCTTTTCATGTGAAAGTTCCAACCAACTGATCCTATACATCAAATAACATTTGGTGTGGGTATATACACACATATATGGATAACTAATTAACATTATATATGAAGCCACAATAGTATGCATTCCTTTATAATGAAAGGCACCATTCACTGTTTCAAAAGGAACAAAAATAAACAAACACAATAAAGACATTTATCCCCAAGTTTAACTTCCTTGTATAATTTGATGACAGTCCAAGATTATTTTTGCTTTGTTCCTAAATGCCCATGAGCTTACTGAAGTTAATAATAGTTTTTCAAAAAGTAATTAAGTTCCTTCAAAAGTAATACATGATGCAAGAAATATCAAACGCAGGTTGTATGATTAGGTGTATGAACAGATATATTTCATAATGTTTCAAACAAAAAAATATTTTGTATATTTCAAACAGAAAAATATTTGAAACTGTTTAATGGTTTAATAAACCTACTTTTTAAAGAAGGCTAAGATCTACTTTAAAGATATTAACTTGGTTGGGAAAAAGAGCTGAGATGGGAAGTTAAGAAAAAGTCATTTCTAGGTGTGTCATAGGACAAATTTACTTCTTATTCTTGTCTATCAGACTTGCCTTACTCAAGTAAATGTCTGGAAGGCAGCCTAGAGAATTTGACCATAAAGTATTTTGTCTTCTATCAATAGAATGTCTTTGTCCATTAATTCCTGAATTGATTTCTATAACCCTGGAGTTTGCCAAAGTAGCAATACATTAAGCAAATGAATGAAATCTTAGATACATGTAAAAGGATTTGCTGGGACAGTTGGTTTTTCTATAACCTGTTAACATCTGACGATGTTCAGCACATGTATAGATTATACCTCTGTTCAGTGAATTGGTCTCCACTTAAGATTTGTTTATTTAATGGAAGCCTATTTGTTCTTCCTAGGAAATGTAATATATCAAAATAATATTTGTTGAGTCTAGCAAAGCCCTAACCCTCACTGGACACTAGCCAGTTAGCAGTAATGTGTGCAACAGGCGAAAATGAATAGAATCACATACTCAGATCATTAGAGTTGGAAGGAACCTTAGAGATTCTTGAGTTCAACCCACTCATTTCACGTAAGAAGAAACTAATATCTAGAAGAAGTGGCCTGCCAAAGTTTGCACAAGTACTTATAAACTGGATTAGGACCAGAGCTCAACTCTCAGAATCCACATCCAATAATCTTTCCTCCAGTTGATGAACACAACAAGAAGAGGGATAACATTTTTATAACATGTTAGCTCTATGCAACTGAATACAGTTGTATAGCCTCTTCAGCATACTGGAGAACTAAACTTGGTAATTAGAATCAGCACTACAAAGACACTTGTTATTTTCCCGTTCTGAAAACATCATAGATATCATAAAATAAACATACAAAGTTACAATTCACATTTATATATAATAATCACTTAGCCCAGACTATGCAAGGCATCATGTCTATTGAGATTATAAATCAAAAGAGTGGGAAGCAAAGTTTAATTGCTCAAATGACTTTCAACTATTTCCTATTTACAAACTTATGATAAATGTTCACACTTTTTGGCTTGAACAATAGAGAATATTATATATATTTCATTGACCCCACTATGCCTGTAAGATATTCAGGTGAAATAAAAGTGTCCTATATATCCTATTAATAGATTTTAACTTTATAATTAGTTGTTATATGTGTGTAGGGGGTGAACTTCACAGGGAACAGTTGTGAAATATTTTTAATGATCTATATGTCCTGCTTCATCAACTTCGGGCACAAAATGAGGTGTCATTTCACATAACAATGCAATTAAAAGAGCTAACACATCATAAATTTTGTTTCTTCCTATTGCATTTCCTGTGATATATTCAACAGTCACCTAGAAATGCTTACTAAGTCCTGGTCACTGTCAGTATGTAGGGAAAAAGAAAACAAACAGAAAGTCTGATCCACCAGTCCCATACATTACTACTGTTATTAATGTGGCTGCCACACGGTGTCGCTGTTGAAAACAGGAGCTGCTGTAGCCCAGATTTTCTTGCCTGCTCCTTGAAACATCCAGGCACGCTGCACCAAAATATTTCAATCTAATGCAGTCTCTGCCCTCTCCTGGAAGATGCACATAATTCATGATCAAAATCAAGATCCAGTAAAATCCATTTCTATCGAAAAACAACTAACAGTTGGTGACTGAGGAACTTAAAGTGATGCTCTACGTCAACAGTTTCTGAGTGTGTAGTTTTCAGGAAGCAGGCAGCCAAAACTCTTGCCCCATGGCTGAATATAACTTGGACTTCTCCACCGATTTATAGGCCTAAGTTGCTAATACTAGGGCTGTTTCACTTAACCCAAAAACCTGTCTACAGAGTCAATGTGGCTGGAACCAGCAGGCTCTTACTTCCAAACTCATGCCTGAAGGAGCATTTCCTCACAATAAATTATGCTTTGGGATTAAACATGGCCCATCAATCCAGATGCTTTACTCCTGTCCTCCCTTAAGACAAACCCTTATGCTTACTCATTACTTTTTCATTCCCACACTTCTCCCATCTCCTTCCCACATCATTTTCTTCTCTTTTCTTTCCATCTGAATCATTCAAATACAATACTCCAATGAAATGCTTTTCCTTCTCTTGACCCTATCTCCCCCTCCATTTATATATCAGTTTATTGGTTTATCCTTTATTGCAAAAAGAATTGTGGATTCTCAGTGTCTCCAAGCAAACTCTTCTCTAAGATGGCTTAATGTCTATATCACTCTAGACTTATAAGTGGTTGTCATTTTTAATAGCAGCTCTGCTTTCCTTTTAAAAAGAGAAAAATGTATGATCCAAGCCACTAGGCCCTATGCTGTGAAAACTTACAAAAAAATTATTGTATCAGATAATTTATCTCACATGGATTTCTGAAGTGTTTTTTCTTTAATAAGTTGGAGTTTACAAATATGCCTGTGGGATTTATCTCTGATGCTTTTTTTGGAAATAAAATGGGCAGCAGAGACACATCATATCTGTCTTTGTCTCCACCCCATTAAACCATATCTATTCTTTGCTGTCTTTATCCAATATTAACTAATATTTATTAAGAACATACTAAGTATTTGACCTTACAATGTCCTATGGAGTACAAAGATAGAAAGGCAGCCCCAGTCCTGAAAGATAACAACACTTAAGACTGAAAAAAAAAAAAGACATGCAAATAACAGGTATAACTAGGTGCAAAGTATTTCAGTCACAGGGACCTGATATTTGCAGGATGAATAGGCATTGACCAGGAGAGGTGGTAGAAAAGGGGACATTTCAAAGGAAAGAACACTATATACAAATGCAAAGAAAGGGGTAGAGCTGGAAACAAAATGCATAAATGGTTCCCTATTTCTAGAATATAGAGCTTGAAGCAGGAACAGCTAGGCAACCTTGAGCAGGAAAGAATGAAGCACATCTTCACAACCCTCTACACTGTGCTAGCTTTGGTTTTATACTATACATCACTCATTCACAAATGGACAAATGCTCTGGCAAGAAAATAGGGGATCACATGGGAACCCTTTTCCATACACACATGGCTACCATATGTGTTTTGAAAAATGTCTCAGATGATTGATACAACATCTCCTCCTTTCCACCTAATTTGAAAAATCACTGCTGTGGATTATGGACAGCCATTGATGAATTCTGAGCAAGGAAATGAATAGAAACTTGCCTGATATCCAGATGTATAAGATCTCTATGGACATTGGAGGTCCGATGTCTTTCCAGTGAAGGCCTACCTTGTAACTGTATTTTGCATTTTGACTAAATCCCCAGGATAGATTCAACTCCACAATTCATTACACAGAAACGCAAATATTTTGCAGAAAAATTTAATGGGGAAGTATAGATAATAATTTGTTCCATATAGCAGTAACTTAATAAAAATTTCACTTTAGATAGCTTTATTCTCCACCATCATTTTCTCATCCTTCCTCTTTCTTTTTTCCTAGTTTTAAAAAATCCCCTCTATCATCCTGAGCAATTTAACTTTTTACCCTCAACTTGTATACCCATCCAGAAAAATTAAAGCTCTGCAAACATTATCTATTTTTCTTCAATCATTTCCCTTCTCGGTCTCACCCCTGTACTCCAAGTTTCATCAAATTACCCTACATAAAGGAGAGGTTTTAAATTGTGGAATTTTTTGCTATGTTTTTATATGTATTAGAAATATTTATATTAGCAGAATCATTCATTTCACAAACATTTCTTGAATGCAACTACATGCCAGTCTTTCTTAATTCACAGCTACTATTTAGTTAATTACGTCTTGCCATCACTCTAAAATGTGCTCCTAAGAGTGAACAATAATCATAAGATTACACAGTTAACATTTTTTTCCAATTATGGAATATGGAAGTACTATTATGAGCTTCTGAAAAAGTTTTTTCAAAGAACAGTCTTGGGCCTTCCATATTTTTTAAAAATGAAAATTCTCCACTCTCTAATCAGCCTCTAATTGAGAATTTCTACCATCCTGCCTAGAGAGAAGTGGAATGGGTGGCCTTGTCCTTCCATCATACAAGTACAGATTTCCCCATTAATTATATATAGGTTTGCTGTTAAAAAAAAGGAAGAAGTTAATTCCTTTCTACATATGGGTATTTTTAAAAATTAGCAAGTTCTATATTTATAATATTTCACATTCCCAAAATATCATAATAAATATATGAGCACAGCAAATCAAAGGCAACTATCTACTTATAAGTCCCTTTTTCTCAATCAAGGATAGATGATTGAAATTCTTCTCATCTTCTGTTTTCAAAATATTACACTGCCATTTTTGAAACTAATTTGGAAAGCCTTAGTTTAGGACATAGACAGAAATTGCATTTACTCCAAACTGTTTCCTGGAGAAACTGTTTAGCCCTCCAACAATAAGAAATTTTGCAGAAGGACATTGAATTACTCCCTACTCAAATCTAAAGTTTCAGTTTGGAATGTTTTCCTAAGAAGTGTATTAATCTGAAGAATTCCATGTTAATTTCTTTTACTTACCTAAGTCAAATATATGAATAATACACCAAAACTACCCTTAAAACAAAGCATCCTTTTTTAAAACTCCCTGACACAGAATACTTTAATGTAGTTATCTGGGTTTTTTTTCATATGATTCAATTCTGTTTGAAGATAGCAGCTCTGAGTAATAAGCATCTATTTCAGGAAAACAGATTATTTAAAACTAGATTTTTATCCCAGATCTTTGTTGTTGTTGTTAAAATATACAAATGAAGGTATTTTAAAGAATAATCACATTCATCAAACAAAGGCTTTAGAGAAAAGAAGCTAAGCAGTTTCAGTAAAACACCTTACAATCCATTGTAGACTTTTCCACCCATCAATCAGTAGTGTATGTATGGTGAGGGTTGAAAGAAGTTATTTAAAATTCATTTTAAATAGAAGGTCTGACTGAGTATACAAATGGCTTTGTTAAATACCATAAACGCTGTCTGAAATATGCATACAATTTATGTAAGGTCGCCTGATTTAGCAAATAAAAATACAGAATGCCCAGTTAAATTTTAGCAAAGGACAAGTTTTTAGTGTAAGTATACACCATGAAAGGTTTGAGACATAGTAACATTTTAAAAACTACTTGCTGCAGCCTGCATTTTTACTGGCTACTCTAAGTACATGAATAAAGCATTGAGTCTTTAAAGAAAAATTATTGGATAAAATGCAAACCTTCTGATGCTTCCATGTTTGCTGAATCACTTATTAACTGAGGGCACATCCCACTCCCATCCTGGTGAAAGGTGTTCATGATTAATTTTAAAACTTTGGACCTAGAGATCTGAGTGTTCTTAAGGTTCATGGAATTTGAGCAACTAGGATACCATAGACTTCTGTATCTGTTTTAAACTCAAAACACTGACAAACCAGGAAAATCTGGTAGGTCTAATCTCATGATTTTCACTCTCCATTATGATTATTCATTACCACATTCCCTCTGAGAACTATGGGAAACAATTCAGGTTAAACACCCGTGTTGAATTAATTTATCGAATTTTCTAAAGCACCCAGCCACTTTACACATTGTCCCTTACACATATGCTCACTTTTCTGTACCTCAGCATAGTCCACTCTGTTTCTCCCTCCAATGGAAGTCACTAATATGCCTAGTAAACTCTACCTTGAGTTATACCAAGACTTCTCCAAACACTTCCGTTAACAATGATTTTCCCTCTTCTAAGTTCTTCTAGCACCTTATCATCAGATAAAGATTAAACACTTTTGAAGATACAAATACATCTGGATGTGTATACATACATGCACCAACTGACACACTTTGCTGAAGATAATTTTAATATCCCCTTTTCATTTTTCCCCCACTTGAGTGATTTGCAAAGAGAATATCTATAACGTATCTGTAAGCTTTGAAAAAACAGGAAGAAATGGAAAGGGGATGTTACAAAGTGTGGTGAACTATATCTGAGTCCCCTTTGAGGTTCTTTGAAAAATATGTGTAAAAGGCTTAAGTTATTTTCAATTAGAGGAATAGGCTGCTTTTTTTTTAATTGCAACATTACTCCACAATTGTACCAAGTAGGGGCCCACAACTATAAGATTATTTTCAGTTAACATCCTAATGATAACTAACAGATATACAGACTTGAATATATCTTATAAGGTACTATTCTCGGCAGTCCACATGTTCAATCTCATTTAACAGCCAAGATAACTGAATGAAGTACTTTTTATCTCCATTATACCAAGGAGGAAAATGAGAGCCCAAGAGGTGTCATAAATTTCCCACATTCACATACCATTTCAGACACATTCCGGTGAGATACCTAGAGAGATTTTACTGTAATTCAGGCAGAACTAGATCTGAGGTATCAAAACAGGAGGAGGAGGAGGAATAAGACAAGAAAAAGGAGTGGGGAAGGAGATAAGGGGGAAGAAGTGGAGGAGGGCAGAATAAAGAAGAGAGTTCCTTGGGCCCCTTTACCTCATAATCTATTATGGATTATATATATGCAAATAAATATAATCATGTATAAGTGTAAAGAAGATGAAATGATCAGTTTTATGGGAGATGAGGAAGAAGAGCAGGAGACAAAAATTTACAAGGCTGTTACAAAACAAGAATTTGAACAAAGTCCATTAATATACAAGTGGTAAGCATACGTGCATACCTAAAGGTTCGTCACTGAGAAACCAAATCATGTGTTGATAACACTATAAATAGTTCAGTAAGATAAAGTTGGAAAAAAATCATGAAGGACCTCTTATACATATAAAGGGTCTTGTACTGTAGCTTGGATGGGACGGGGAACACAACACCTATTATTCAAAAATAAGTCCAAATGCCTTAGAAAAGTCCAAACCGAGTCTGACAGTCAAAATTTTGAAAACACTGGCCCACACTGACCTTTAAAGTTTTATCTTCAAGTATTCCTACAATTACTCCTTCAAACATATTAGGCTACTCATTCTTTCACAAAATATGTCATATTTATTCACCGATGCTTTTGGCTGTCACTTTTTGATATATTTACAATACACACACACACACACAGTTTCTCTCCATCAAAGCTCAAATTAAATCCCTCCTTCTCTACTGCTCTATTCTTCAGTTACAAATAAGTAGACCATTAAAACATAGTTTAAATACCTCATGCTGAAATTTCGTTAAGGAAAGGAATAATTTATTTAAAGAAAATACCTCAGTGAGCTGCTTGGCAGTAGAGATTAAACCTTTATAGCATGGGTCAAGAGAGATGGCAAGAGAGAAAAATTTTACTTTTCCTCTTCAGATTCTGCTTCCTCTGAGAAGTCATTAGAGTCCCCTCTCCCATCTTATGTATTCCTTCCCGGTGCTGCAGATGGCCTAGGTTACCCTCAGCATAACATTCATCAGCTGTCTTACTGTAATGGCCAGTTGACCACGCCATTCCCACTAGACAGTGGGACAGGGACTTTTTGAGGGCCAGAACTATATAATGATTACTATTGCTCCTGTAGTACCTGGCATATAGTAAGTGCTTAAAAGATGCTGTGTAAATGAACAGAAGAACCCCACCAGGATAGACAACAGTTTCAAGATTATACCTATTACAATAGTGAGGGATCAATAATTCCTTGACAACAAAAGAGTAACTTGAAAACGGTTAATAGAGCTTGGAAAATTGGCTAACATACTTCCTTAGATAGTTCATATGTGAGAAGAATATTGTATTACTAACCTAAACCATGTCACAAAGGAGAGTTAATGACCTCAGTTGACATAAATAGGTCATGAAGGCAAATTAACTTTGAAGCACTGTAGTTGTTAGTGATTGGTCTGGGACTGTCTATAAAACTGTACCTGGGGCAATAAGATGCTAAAGATGATACCAAGTTGGCCTTTAGGTAACAGAGGAATAATCAGATGTAGACTGTGTTCTGAACTTTAAGTGACACTGGAGATCCACAGAGATCAGTAATAGTCAAGCAGAAAGTCAAAAGAACTGAGACAAATATTCCCTTATCTCTTTAAGATTTCATCAAAACAGCCAGCCAGAGTCCCAGTCCTGCTAAATGAACATGATAATTATTTCTAATGGTCTGTAAATAATAAAAATAACCAATGTTAACTTTTTAAAAAATTTCAGATTCACTATGAATCCTTACTGGATTTTAAATTTTCATCTCATTTATAAAATTATGCCTTCATCCAATGTGTACTGAGTAGCTACTATTCACCAGGCACCAAATGGTAGAATATGATGGTGAGCAACACATACTTGATTTCTGCTCTCACCGAGTTTATAATCTAGCAGGAAACACAGACACTGAACAAGTAATCGAAAATGTGATGAATAATTCTGAAGGAAGAATACAGATTGCTTGGGGAGTTTAGGATGGTATGATCGAACCTAACATTTAATTTCAATTTTACAGGAAGAGAATAGGATGGAATACCAGTTGGAAATTCAGTTAATCTACCTACAGTAGGTTGAGAGGAAGCTATACTAAGTATATGTTACTTTCCTGTTTGAGTGTTTGAAGGATAAAAAAAATACTTTTTATCCCATGTGGATAATTTACTCTCAGGATAATTAGGAGAAAGGGGAGAACTGGGTCAACGATTAAAGCCCCAAGCCCTTATTTAATAGCTGAAAAGAGCTAAGACCTAGTCTGGTCATACGATGGGCCCCAGGACTGCCCAGCTCATAAACGGCAGAGCCACGACTCCCATCCACATTTAAGGCCTCTGAAGGAATACTCCCTGTGTATTATACCAGTGACAGGAAAGGCAGGTGAGCCCTTCCAACACTTCCTTGGTTTATATCTCACTATAATTTTTTTTATATATAATTTTGGTAGGGGAGTGGTCACGGTCATAGGTTTGCAGAATTTGGGGAATGGAGGTAAGGACACAGAAGTTTCAAGAAAAGGGAGTCCGAAAGAAGGAAAGAAACCCAATCCAATGTAGGAAAATATACTGATGGAGAGAAATAACCCCACGTCAGGCAGGGACACAAGAGGTGTCCCTCATTCTCCTTCTGCCTTCCCTGACCAGGGTCGGCACAGAGAAGTGGCAGGAGGTGGAGCAGAAGACCTCAAGCTCCCTCCCAATTTCTACGAGCCCTCTTCACTATAGACTTAGTTTAATAAAGGCAACTGGGTTTCACAGTCTTATGTCAACTGTGATTAAAAATATGTCTAGAATGATTTACTTTTTCTTTCACATAGCATGAAATCTAAATGGAAATCTAGTCTTTGTTACTCAAAAGCATTTGAGACAAACCCTCTGACGCTACTCCCTTCCCGCACCCCACGCCTCTGAAGCATCGCTTTCTCAGCACACACCTATTTGGAGATTCTGGAGCACTCCGGCCTGCACCAGGGGTGGGAGTTGGTTCAGCGGGTGACCCATGTCATCATTTACCCTGTACCGCGCATCAGTGGGGGCCTTCCTTTGACTGACCCACGCGGTCACGAGCTGCTTAATTGTTCACTCCAGATGACCCCATTTATGACCCAGACTCTACTTTCCTGCCACAAAAGGAAACAAAGGGTTACCAGTTTAAAGGAGAGGTTTTCTTTGACACACTTAATACCAGAGGTGGTGTTCAGTGTGTGTGCAGTGGGGGAGTTTGGGGTCTTTTGTTGGTTGGTTTAATGTTTAACCTTTACTTAATATCTTTTCCTTGAAGGGGCCTTAACCTTCTTCCTTTGATCCCTTTGCTTCCTTTTCAGAGAAGAGGAGCCCAGCTTCTATCCACCCACCCAGCTCACGGCCCCTCCGGCCGCCTTCCTCTGGCATTCACAGCAGCACCCAAGGAACTGGCACCTCTTCAGGGGTGCCCACCCCCGGGACTGTCACCGGGATACTTGGCGTCTTCTGATTAACACCTCCACCATTCGTCCCCAGTTTTAAGAAGTTATGAGAGCTTTGATCCAAGAAGAGAGCTATGCTTGTAAAATTTCTCCCCAAAGCAAACTTTACTGACCATCTTTCACCACATCTCCTTTAACAGCAAGCACTATCCATTCACTAGAAATGCAGATGAGAAAATCATACTTCACTCCCACTTTAGGCAATTGGAGGAACTAGTGAAATTATTTCTGACCGTAAAGCATTACCTGGTTCGCTGAAGTGAAACTGTGTAAAAACCCTGTCTGCATGGACTGCTACTTCTTTTTTTCACCAAGTGCTTTCACAGACATTATTTTATAACCCTGTAGAAAGGCAGTCCAATAAAGAGAAGGAAACTAAGGTTCAGAACAGTTGAGCGATTTACCAAAGCTGAAGCTGATACCCCTGTATCGACTGTTAAACAGCTGAACAGGCGATGCTTACCAGTAAACAGCTGTGCCTGGAGACTCCCGAGTGCCCCCGCCACCGTCCGCCCGCCCCTCCCCTGACTCCCTCCATGCCTTTCACATGCCTGGCCCCGTGGGGTGGGCTTCCTGAGTATGGCCAACAGTTAGTTCTGATTGTCAACACTCAGTGAGTACCTGCTGTTAGATGTCCAGTGTCAATGACTAGGACCACTTTAAACTAAATTCTCAGCTTTTTGGCAGGTAGTAGGGTCACAAGCTGTGTAAGTCCCAGCTGCAAATCTGGTGAATGCAAACTTGTGATTAGGAATCTTCCAAGGTTTTTTTCTTTCCTTGCTCCTAAGAGTCAATGTTGGCATAGACAAGTATGCTTAGGCCTAATGCTGTGCAAAGATTTCTTTTTCCTTAAAAATATGCCATTCTTTTTGTGTCTAAATTTAATGCAAGATTCACCTTGCTGTCTCCCACTCTATGTGGGCCTTGGCGTTGTCTCTAGTCTTCTATTAATATTTGCCTATTGCAGCTTACTCTGGACTACCAGAATTGAGCTGCTCACTGGCAAATGCCAAATCTAGTGCTTGCTTGCACATCTGGACTTAAACATTTCTGGCCATTGATTACTCCCTTTACTGCTAGGTCAGCCATGATTTTAATAAGATTTAATATTTAATGCAGCATTATTTAGGTGTTCGATACTGAGAGGGTATTCTCTGAAGAGCTGGTTTTCTATAATGCCAGAAACAGAAGTCTTGACCCATAATTTGTCACTTTGTCCTTTATTGGCTGCCAGACATGCCATATACAAATCTCAAGGAAAAACGAACTTGCAAAATTGGCATAGAAAAGTGGAGTTACATTTCATGATAGTGCACAGAAATGGACCCTAGGGGAGCATGGATGCACGGGAGGCTGTAAAGTCACTGAAATTGCTATCATCTGGAAAAGATGATGTGATCATCAGCCAGACACACGGGTTTAAACAAAGGAAAGTTTACACATTTATTAACTAAGGCTTTCTTTAGAAAGAGAGAGGAATTTTTTTTTTTTAGGTTAGATCAGCAGCTGCCTTGAGAATTCTAGTAAAAGTACATTGCAGGAAGCAGGGACCGTGGTGGGCCTCAAGCCAAAACAGATTGGGAGCCACTAGTATAAGGGAAAAATGCACTCATCTCATTTAGAAGAATGAGACAGTTTGATTTTCCCCTTTGTGCCAGGGAATACATGTTCCCTGAGGGGCCAAAGGAAAGACATTCCCTCCAGCTCTGTCCAGTCACCTTTTCCGGCAGATTTATTCTCAGCCGAAGGGAAAGATCCAGGCTCCAGCTGCAAGGTATTCTATACGCTGCCTGTGAACAGATTTGCTTGTTAAAGCAGAACTTCTTGCTCTACATGAGTGGGGAAATATCCTAAAAAATGAGGTAAAAACAATGATATACAGAAAAACCATCTCAATCCACAGGTAGAAATGAAATATATTGGAAAAGACAAACACCAAGTAATAATAGGAAGGCAATTGCACCAAAAAACCTGCTGTGAAACAAATACTGCTTATGAATACTACTGCATGATAAGATTCCTCCCAAGCACAAAGAGAAAAAGCCCTTAAAGGTCAGTTGTAGAAAGAACTCTAGTGCATCAGGGAGATGAATTTGTAGTAATTCATTCATCCAAAAAATATGTGAGTATCTGCTAGGTGCCAGGCATTGTTCTATCAAATTCATCAGTAAACACAAATTACTACAGCTGGACATATATTTTAATAGTGTTCTTTGTGTATTTCTAATCACTCTTCTCCCCCATACTTTACCAATTTCCCTTCTCCAATTTTTCAGAGCTTTGCCCTTCTCTGTCCAGGATACATGTATGTCTTTGGGGATTTGGTGGCCAAGAATAGTTTCAGTAGGTACTCGATCTACATGTAACTAAATGGAGGAGGAAGGCATCTATCCAGCTCACATGGGTTGGCCTCTGTGTCTGTGAGCTTACATTCTTGCAAAAAAAGATTCAGGCTAACGATTCTGGCACATTATCTCATTAGGCCTCCTGATACTAAATGAAAAAGGCAGTTGAAAAATAACACTCCATTTCACAAGAGAGAAATCTGGGGCATGGAAAGGTTAAATAACTCCTCTAAATCAAACAGCCAGCAATTGGGCCCGGGACAAGGACAGAGATCCTCAAAATTCACATCACATTTTCCATCCCTTACATTGCACTGACTTTAGATTAAGTTTAAATAATTCTGGCAAAAATCAAGGATATACAAAGAGAAAAATATAAATTTTAAATAGATTTGCTATTTCAGATTATTGCTAAAATTTGGATATTGTCAAATATCCCAAGATACAAAAAAAAAGATCATCCACAAAGAAATGTATTTATGAAGTTAATTCTTACTGTCTTTAATTAGATAAAGCTGTAAGATTATACAAAAAATATTTACATTCCAAATGCTTCTTTTTCTCCTAATCCTGATAATACAGCAACAAACAAAACTCCCCAAAAGTGTTTCACAATATCATGCTGCTATCTGAACTTCTAAAATCCAACCTTGGAAAATAAAATGCATAAAGGAAAAAGCAGAGGGAAACACATTTGTAAATAACCTGGAAACATGAAGAAAAGCCATCGAGCTGAAACTGAATATCCAGCTGTGTAAACACATTTAGATACTTTTAAAAAATCTCAAATTGATGGTATTCATAAGGACTTCCCAGTGCCAAATCATATACTTCATATTAATTCTTCTGTGATTCCACATCCTTTCTACACTGACTGCATCAGTATAAACTGTTTCAAATGAAACCACTCAAAATCTATGAATGTTTTTGTTTAATCAAATGAACACTATAAACTGTTGTTCTTGGTCATACACTCTACTCTTAAATAAGATTTTTGAAGATGAAAGATTGAGATGCAGGTGCTAAATATTTGCAAATACTCTCATTACTCCCAGAGATCTGAATTAAAAGTGGAAAATTGGGGCCTTCATTAGTTTCAGTTCAGAAAAGAGTGCTCAGTTCCACTCCTTGAAGGGAGAATCATTTCCTATCAAACAAATTAAATGAAATGACTAGAATAAAGACTTCCCAAAAGACTTCTTTCATACACAAAGTCAGTAACCCATCTAGCCACATGTAAAAAATTCCTCTTCCAATTAAATGAAATGAAAGGTAAGGAGAACCCATGCAGTACATGTCATTGCAATTTAAACCTTCATCTGAAACCTTCATAATGATGTTGAAAACACCTTTTTTGATGAAATTGACTACAAGGCAAATTCACATCTGAGTTTGAACAGGTCCAACTACTTTAATGAAGTCAACACCTCTCTTAACCTGTCTTCCTATTTTGGCCAGTAGGGAAGTGCCAAACACATGCTAACCCATCAAATCCAGGAAAAAATGTCTTATTTGTAAATTGCAAAAAAGTTTATTTTGTACATTAATTAGTTGGCTTAGAACTACAGCACTACAGAAATAGAGCACAAGCTACAGATAGTTGAAGGCACAATGTTTATTTACAACAAATATTGTGACTATCAGGCCTTTTTTATTTCAGCTATTTAGGGGGGAAGACTTTCCACTTCATGATCCATTAAATACATGCTGGCACATTCAACAAATATACTCAATAAAATTAATCAATTTCTTGATCACACAAAGGCAGGATTGCAAGCATAACAAATAAAAATTCACAATGCTTAAATTTGAATTTCCATGCAATATTTGGGACATACACTAAAAATATTATTCATTGTTTATTAGAAATTCAAAGTTAAGTGTGTGTACTATATTTTATCTGACATCCTGATGCTCAAAGCATCACAATGACCGATACTGAAAGCTGTGGAGTATCTGAGATGTTGGACTGAATCTACTCACGTCAGAACTATACTTTAAGTTGATCAAAACTCAATTTGCTTCCTTGTCATTTTTATACTTGTGATCAAAGTGGAGTATAGGAGGAACATTTGGACACGTATAGTGAAAGCCTTTTTAAAATTCAATTTTAAAATGAAAACTGAAACGTCATTTCTTCTGAATTGTTAAGCCTTGTAGAATGCAGCTTTAAGACTAATTTTAATACTATTATTTTACAAAAAGGATAGTGTTAATGAAATCTATTCATCTTCTGAAAGGCATAAAAACTACCAAAATTTTTGAAGAAAGAAAAAGCACAAAAGGGTCTTTGTAATGGGGTGGTGTTGATCAAACAAAATGTAACAATTTATGCCAACTCTAAGGGGCAGATAATTATTAAAAATAAGGTTGGCTGTATTTATCAACATATAAGATTTTGCCATATTATATTTACACATACAAGTATCAAAATATTAGGATTTAGAATACCCATTTTTTTTTTAATATAACTCATGTTGAGACACTTGGATCCATGTTTTTAAAACACCTTTTCTTCATAGCTTTATAAATTAGGAAACAAAATACATTAAACACACCTAAGAATAATTATTAAAATCATTAAATGCAATGACCAAAAAAAAAAATTGTAAAAATACAAAGCTCATCAAACATAAATCTACCAAAAAAAAAGTGTGCTATCTCTACAACTAATTCAAGTGTATGTTTTCAAGTGAGCCACTGGGGCTTAATCCCATGGTTCCCTAACTGGAGCCTGTAAAAAACACATCTCAGCACTTTCCCCTTAGGAAATGGGAGAAGCATTCACCCAGCAGCTCTCATGCCCCAGGGTTAAGGATGATCATATAGGCATTGACTCTGCCACACATATGGGGTGCTCAGCCATGCACACAGTTGGTTTTAAAATCAAGTCCTTGGCTTTTAGACACATATTTACATATATTTCATATTGAAGTGATTTTTGTCCAGTAATGTTAGACTACTAAAATGATTATTTTTAAACTTATCAAATTATGATTCTATAATGAATGTATAAATAGTGAACTTAATCCGTGGAATAAAGAAAATTTTAATTTGGTGTTTTCCCCCCTTTAGAAGGCAGTGAGCTAATTGATTTAACAGGCGACATCACCAAGGTGGCAGTGTAGGTGACGCCAGCCTCCATCCCCTACAAAGATCAACAATTAGGCAGCGCTCCAGGAACAAAAACAGCTCAGGGAGAACGCAGGAATCCACTTAAGAAACTTCAACAATACAGCGTGACAAGAAGCCTGAGAATAACCATACAGAAAGGGAAGGAAACAACTTCACTCTACCTGCTCCATCCTCCCAGGCCAGTGGGACTCAGCGCCGAGGCGGTTCTTCCCAGCTAAGAAGCTTCCCTCAGAAAGGAGAGCGAGTGCCCAGCCTGCTTTCCAAGCCTTTCAGGTCCCGCAGCAAGGGCCTGCTTGGGCTCCACCCCACCCCAGAGACCAGCAAAGCCCAGGTGTATGGAGGCCGCCAGGGGCAAGGAAGAAGGGCAGGGCTGCCCACAGCAGCCACGGCAGGAGTGGCGGCCGTTGCCTTACCCGCTCTGAGAATCCTCGCAGCTCGCAGCTTTTGCCACTGAAGGAACCAGTGCCAGCATAGCTGCCAAGGGTGGCCTGCAGGTTTCACGCAGTTGGCCCCACAGGTTTCACGTTCACAGGAGAGTCCCTCCCAGCTCTCTGCCCTGCTCGCACCCGCAGCCGGGCTCCACATCAGCACTGCGGCTGTGCGGGTCCTGGCCCCCGCGGCTGTCCACTCTGGCTGTGCGCCGCACGCCCCTCAACTCCTGACATGCGCCTTCACAGGTGTGTGTGTGTGTGTGTGTGTGTGTGTGTCCGCATGCGTGGGAAGACTCCGACCCTTCAAAAGTGGCCCCCCAAGCCACGGCCTCCACAGCTGCTTGAGGGACCTCCCCCGACCCTGTCTCCTATCTCTGGCCTGCACCACTGGGCTCACCTGCAGCTAGCACCTCCAGCTGTGCACCTGCCTGCGGCCACCTGAGTCCTGTTATCAGCCTTTCCTGCCATGCATGTGTCTGTGCTGAGACCCCCCAGCCACTGAAGAGTAGTACCCTGACAGCCAGGTCCCCCACAGCTCCTAGTGTACCTGGCCCTCTACTACTTGTGCCTGCAGCCCGCCGCTGCCACTGCACAGGCACCTACAGGGAGTCCCCACAGCTGAGTGTGTGCACACCACCAGCCCAGGCCTGCAATCAAGTGGGATTTACCCCTGAAACAACAGGCTGGTTCAACTTACACAAATCAATAAACATGATACATCACATTAACAGAGTGAAAGAATCACATTAACAGAATGAAAGACAAAAATCATATGATCATCTCGATAGATGCAGAAAAGGCATTTGACAAAACTCAAGGTACTTCTATGATAAAAATTCAACGAATTAAGCATTGATATAATATAATAAAGGTCATATATGGCAAAGCCACAGCTAACACCACACTTAAAGGAGAAAGTAATGAAATTCTGCCTCCAAAAGCCAGAGTAAACCTGGTAAAAATCAAATAGCATGTGGATTTCCACTAACTCCTGTACAAAGCTCTGTGACTTCTCCTAAGGAATGTATCTCTTTTTTTCTAGTATAATAATAATACAAAATTGTAGATAGTGTTTGTAGAGAAAATGGAAGTTCCATGGCCAAGATTCTCAGCTGACCCTGGTTTGCTTGCCCACTGGGCTAGTGCAGTGCTCGCAGGTGCAGGCTTGCACCCGTATTGGCAATGAGTTATTATTGACTCTATATAAAGAGCTCCACCCAGTGCTCTGGGGCTGCAGTGACTGAGAGGCCTGGAGATGGAGACCAGCTCCCTGCGTGCAGACTTGCCCTGAGGCAAACAGAATTCTAGTGCCTGACTGACCACCCAAGAATAAAGCTGGGTAAAAACCCTTTCACCCACAACATTCCATTGTTATTTTTCAGTCTCCCAGAATCCAGAGTGAACTTCCTCCGGGCAATCCTTCTCAAGCAAGACAGTGTTATGCACTTCCCCCAGTCCTCCCCACATTTCCTGGGCATAGAACATGATACCTCATTATCTCTAGGGCTAGATAGGATAACCTCCCCCACTGACCCACCTCCACTCCTACTTCTTGCCCCAAGTTGTCCTTGAATTTTAATGGCAATTAACAACTTATGAATTTTGCATTTTAATGTTGCAGAATTTAGTTCAAGTATATGCATAACTTTCCTCCTGCCGCATTTGTCTCTCCCTCCCCTAAAGACTTCCTTAGAAATGGGTTAGTTTCACACAGTAGCTGATAACCCTGTTATACAACATCCCACTTTAGGAGGCAGAATACGATAGTGAGCAAAACAATTAGCCATGAGTTTAGACAGCTGAGTTGTGGCCGTGTTTCTGCCTCTTACTACATACTTCACTTTCGGTAAGTCAACTGAACTCTCTAATATACCAGGACTTGTTCAACCCTAATCTAACTACTCTCTATGAAACGAAAGAGTTTTTATCTTGGTAGACCCAATTCCTCACGGATTTATTACCCCAAGGTGGAATTTATAATTACCAATGACTAGAAAATCATAGAAAGAATATGCAACAAACATAAAAATCAAGCTTATTTTCTATGAAACTATTTCAATACACAAATATAAGTGTGGGGAAAATGATTACATGATTGCAAATTTTCTCTGACTTAAAAATATTTATAAAAAAAATACGTATTTTGTAATGAGTTCTAGTTTGCCAATTTACAAAAGCAGTTTCATTTCCAACCTCATAGATACATCCTGCTCAAGTGAAGAAAAAATCTCAAGGACAATTAAAATGAAATGAAATTGATTTTCACGTATAATGTATTATGGCATTAAATGCAGTCAACTTTAAAACTCTGTAACAAACTGGTCTTGCTGTTTTAGATTCAAATTCTTGTGCTATTTAATTGTTTTTGAGTAATCCTTGCTAATTTCACAAGATCACTGACTCAAAGGATTTCTAAATCCATGCATTTTTAAGCTTATGTTTAACTTTTAAAAATATTCTCTGTGGTATTAACTCCCAAAATACCTCAGATCCCTTTTTCTATTTTAGTAAATGTGTCTGTTATTCCATATGTCACCATATAGGTGACAGAATTTTATGAAGATGAATACAGTGTCTGACTTTAAGGAGTTGACTATCAAGGGTTGGGAAATAGGCAAACAAACAATAAGAGCCCAGAAGTTCACAATCGTTAATTCACTTAGTAAGTAGTCATTGACCACTCATTATTTGCCAAGTGCTAAAGAGAAAACAGCGAACAACAGACAAACAGAGCAACAGCACATATCTCTGCCCTCTCAGAGCTTACATTATCATGGGCAGAGAGAAATAACAACAACGGACAACAGGTCATATGTCAAGTGTTGACAAATGCTGTAGAGGAAAACAAAACAGAAAAAGGGGGAATGGAATTTCGGATGGTCCAGGGGAGTGCTGAAAGGACCATATTTGGGAGTGATAAGATGCGGATATACTTTGCATCTGTCACTGTTTCCAAGACAGATCTTATAGGATTGCTGATGAGTTTTATGTGGGATATTTGGAAAGAAAAGAAAAAAGAATCAAGGAAGAACCAACATTTTTTACCTGAGTAACCAGAAATATATATAATATGATAGAAATAATGTATTGGTTGTTAAGAGAATTCAGAGAGAGGCTAACCACTTAGTCTAGAGAGTAAAAGTCCTCCAGGAAGAGAAAACCCTGAACTTAATGGAATAAACAGTAGTTAACCAAGATTAGAGACTAGAGAAGAACTAGAAGCCAAAGAGCTGCATGAATACTGAAAAGAAACAAAATATGTGGTGCATGTGCAAAGGAACAGAATAATTCTATGCTGCTCGAGTACCTGTTATAAGGTATTTGATGGAAAGAAACTAAAGTTTCTTTATATAGATATTTTCCATTTGTCCAGTTAACAAATCTTCACACTTGGGAGTTCCATGTCCTCTCACAGTGTGGTATGTAAAAGCCACATAGCTAAAGCAGAAAGTTGGCACTGAGTAATGTAACTTTGGCCGGAGAAAAAGTATGTTTCGTCATTAAAAGAAGTAAGTTGCTATATTTCCTTCTCCTTGATAACAAATGTAGTTTTTAGATTCTGGAGAATCTTCTATTTACTGATTGTTTCCAGTATCAAGTGATGGTTATGGAGCTATATGACAGCGGAGTTGATGAAATTAAATTGCTCTGCATTAAGGAACAGGGAGAGACGAAAGAATGCCACCCGAGATGGGAGACCAGAGGCGGTAGGTGGAAGGAAGAGGCCAAACCTGAGGTGTGGCTTTGGAAAAACAGCTCATGAAGGAGAATTCTGGAATGAAATGTTGTATGCTAGGTGATAGAAAGCTATCTTGGTCTTTCTCACAAATTCTTTGGAAAAATATTTAACTCTAAGTAGTGCCTTTTGGATTTCTTTCCTTTTTTTTTTTTTTTGTGAGCAAAATGTTGATTTCTACTCTAAGCTAATCTTGCAGGGGCAAAAACAGCCCAGAGCCTTCCCCGGATCCAGCCCACATCTGAGTTCATGTCTTGATCTGCTGCAGATAAAGATAAACCTTTTCCTGTTGCCCAGTCTCTCTGTTTAGAAATTGGATTCCTTTTACGTTATTTCTTTTCCTGAATGCTTGAATCTGGGTATCCATCTGCCTCAGTTTCTCACTGGCCCCTCACACTCCCACAGAGCCAGGCTCCTTTCTTTTCCTCACCTAACTCTGGTATTGCTATTTCCTCCTCACAAAATACTCAGTTCTCACCTATGCCTTTTCCTAGTGCGTCTGTTTGCAGTTCACTATGGCTTCTTAGCTCTTTGTGATCTGCACACCTACTTTTCATATCCTAGAGACAGATTTTGCCAAAGGAACTTAGAAGATATATACTACTGGGTAGAATCTTTTTACAGTAGTACCATTATAATTATGTTTTATATATCGTTATTATCATATTCCTATTGCCTATCATTATTGAAGATAAAATGTCAGGCTCTTATTTGTCAGGCACTATGCTAAATAATCTAAATCATTCAATCATTTAATTCTTTAATAACTTTAGATTGGAATTATAGTATTATTTAAGCATAAGGAAACCAAAGCCCAGAGCTGTAAAATAATTTGCCCCAAGTTACAAAGCAGATACAGTTCCAGCTCAGGCACAGTGATGCAAGATTACAATTAACCACTAACATATATTAATCCACATTCAGCCATCTTTTATATTCAATGATTTTAATAAATAATGGTATTTTATTCAAATATAAAAATATTAAAAGTGCTTATGTTTTGTTCTGCTTTAATAATGTATAAGAGAAATCATATACAGAGGATTGGAGAGATTTGAGATATCATAAAAAGGAAATTCTCAATTAATTGAAAAACAAGCTTACATATGTCACTTTTGTGAGAAATGTACAAAAAACTAAAACTTAACCACCTGGGTAGAATGTAAAAAGTTAAAAACAGACATTCATAATTCAGGTTGTCAGCTTTCAAAAATTTCATCTTACCCTGGGTATTGTAAACTATACCGTAATGATTTGCAAGGACATAAAAAAAAGTTTTGACAGCCAGGGAAAAAGTGAAGTAAATTTGAGTATAGTCAGCAGAATGAGGAAAACTTAGATCAGAGAGAGAAAAAAAAAAAAAAAAGGAAGAAGGAAGAGGAGAAGGAATTTATCTAGAAGCTTTTAAGTTCAGGAAAGCCTGGGGAAAGTGGTTATGGAAACATTATTAATAGTGACAAATTGACATCATTGATTATGGAATTAATGGAAGTAAGAAAAGCCTGTCTCCGAGCTTTTATCCAAATATTTCAAATGTTTTAAAAGACTCCCATGGTCAATTCTTTCCAAATAGACTGACAAATTGAACATAATAAAGGCACAGATCAAGCCCCTGTCAGCCAGCATTCTGGGATCATGATGTTCTCCCAGAAGGATGACCCCTTTACCAGGCTGGAAGCTTAAAGGCCAACAGTCACAAAACACTACTTTGCTTCTAATGATCCTGAGGATGATGCGACTGCTTTCCTAGTGATTTCCTGTGCAAAGAGAAAGGTACCTTGACAATAAATAACCGGTTAGCCATAGTCAGGGAAGACTACCTGACAACCAAGTGAATAGAGACTATTTCGAAAACAGAGGAAAAATTACCCTTCACCAAGAAAGGACTGATAAATGAGATGCTTATAGTGGTCTCAGCCATTTGCAAAGTAGGAACAGCCTGGATAGATCAGTTGGTGGTCAGACCTAATCTCTGAACCATCTGCAGCGTCCTGCTCTGAACGATCCCTAGGCACGGAAAAGCAAAATATAAGGAAGGATATGCATGGCACAACAGGAAAGCTGTCGGTCATAGTTGTGTTCACTGTTGTACATTGGGATGATACGATTTCTCCTTATCAATCCATCACAAAGCTATTTGGCTAAATATACACAGTTCAAAGAGCAAGATATCTTTTTTAAGCCCAAGTTAAATCTCAGCTACATGTTATAAAGGAAGCTGGGCAGAAATTGAAACTCAGGCTTAACGCATTCCTACTCTTCATCAGATCCAGGCTTGAGGGAAAATCCTCAGCCACCCAGCCCAAAGGCGTAAAGTGGCTGGGGGAACATTGTTCATAAAGGACTCTTTTTAGGATGTTGACAACCTGGTTTAGAAGCCTGGAAGTCTATGGCTAATAAGCTTGGACAATGAGTATTTTAAGTCAGTTTAGTAAAATTGCAATTCAACCCTCATCTTTATAAAAACTTTATTATAGACTTTCTGCATATCTGTAAAGATTCCCAGTGACTGAGAGCAATCTGTCCCCTATCTACTAGAAGTCAAAATAGATTCAGCTTGACTGGAGCTCTATGAATGTGTCCCTCAAAGATTTGACCTTCTGACAGGGAATAGGCATACTCCGTTCAGCAGTATGTTCAGCCACACATTCTTTATGAAAATCTCCATAATACTCTTTGAAGAACTATAAAATATGAGTATGCATTGAGTGAAGGACATAATGACTCCCCCACTACAGCCAAGGAATTTGTAATGAGGCACTGATGAATACTATTACAATTTTTATCAAAAATGACAAGACATAGTATCCTTACAAATAACATAAGGCAAGAAAATGGGGATTGTTTAAAACCTTCCAACACTGCCTGATCTAATCATTTTTCACACACACACACACACACACACACACACACCACAAACCTATTGATTCAAGATAACTGGAAAGCAAAAGTCCAAGGCCTTGGGCAAAGAGAATAGAGAAAGTGTTAAAGTAAGAAAAAGATCTGAGTCCTGTACACTACTGATGAGAATATAAATTGGAATAGACTTTCTGGAGGGCAAATTGTTAGTATTTATGAAAATTTTAAATGTGCTTACTCTTTGACCCAATAATTATACTTCTAGAATTCCAATCTAGAGAAATATTTGCAGGTGTGCATAAAGGCATGGACAATGCTTATTCTGTATTGTTTATTAAGCAGAAAAACTGGAGTCAAACTAAATGTCTATCAATAGAGTAGTTAAATTGTGATAAATACTCATCATAGAATATTATGCAAAGACTGAACTCAATAAGGAAGAGCTGTATGTTTTAATATGTGACTATCTCCAAAGTATATTATTAAATAGAAAAGGAATAGAAAAGGAAAAGGCAGAGACAGATGATAGATGTATATCATAGTATAATTAAAATCTAAGGCTTGACATTTACATGTGTATTCCGTATATGTAAATACATTTACAAAAATGTGTGAAAGCATGTTGTCAGTGCACACCTCTGGAGAGGAAAGGGATTTCTAAGGGAGAAATAAAGTGAAGTTTGTATTAATTTACCTTATAAATGCCTACATGACTTAAATATTTCAAAACATGTATATAAAGATTAAAAAGGGGACAATTTTTAAATTTTAAAAATTAAATAACAGTAGTGAAAAAGAGAACACAATGTACGGAGGATAGGTGAGAGCATGCCCGGTAGTAATGTGCAAATCCCAGTGGGACGTACCACGTCGGTCAGTCCGGAGACGGCTCTGCTTGGCCTGGTCTTTACTCTGGGACCCAGACTGACCGAGGCAAGTCAAATGACGCCCAGACTGTCCTCTTCCTCCTCCTCCTTCTCCTTCTCTCCCTCTCTCTGCTCTTCCAGCTAGGGCCAGAAACTTAAAAAATTGAAATACCTTTCTTTACTAAAAACCCTTGTTCACCCCAGCTGGGACAATTCAACCTAAAAAATCTCTCTGATTTCTCAGCTTCTCTCTACCCTCAGTGCACTTCTGTTTAGGAAAGCCTCGAAACTTGCCTAAATCACACAAGTATGTCTGAGCCAACTTCATTTTTGCTGCTTGTGAGTCTCTAACTACTATAGGGTCCCTCTTTGCCTCTGGAGTTATCTTTCTAGGTTGTTAATCCAATCACCAGTTTCCTCCTTAAAGAAGGTCAGACTTTCACCTCAGGATAAGTCTTTACATCTTGAAGAAGGTGTTTGAAGTGGACAGCACAGTAATACCAAACCCCTTGCTTTTCTCCAGTGTTCTAAGCCTTCTGCTTTGCAGATGTTTCATCCTCTCCTTGAAGCTCTGGTGCCCTCCTCAGGAACTCCTCTTCGTCCTATAAGAATCTGCTCAAAGCTATGACCATTTCAATCACTAATATATTATATTAGATGAATCCTTAAAACCTCAGGCTTAAACCACAGGCTTCTCACTGCTCCTGCATTCATCACACAAGATTATAGATTGATGGTTTATACATCCGCCTTTCCCCTAAGCATGTGCTTCTTGAAAGTGAGGACTGAATATTTTGTCCCTGTGTTGTACTCCTGTACCTAGCTCAGAACCTGGTACTTGTAGGTGTTTAAGACGTGATGAACTCGAACACTTTCGATACTGAGGTGAGAAGGGTACAGGCAACTGTTCTGTGGGGCCCCTGCTAACATGCCTTTTACATCCTCATACTAACCTCTGATAGGCCAGTGGATTCGTGGACAGGAAAAAGGTTACTGACATCATAAAGTCCTCAAGGTTTGTCGTCATAGCTCCTCATGGCTTATAAAAATCAAACAGATCTCACTCAGCCTGTTTATCTGGGGCTCTGATCTCCAGTTTCTCCAATGTTAAGCTGCAAGAGCTCAATGGGCCTCCCAGGACCAACCTGACTTCAAGAATGGCCACTACACAGAGACATTCATATTGAACCTCTGTTCCCTTGGATAAATTAAACTAGTGCCAGTGGCTCCTGAACTTTCCCCTCCCCATTGGGCCACAGGCCATTCCCAGGGCACACCCCACCAACAGTGCAGGGCCTTTAGCTCAATGCCCCTTCTCAGCTCAGGGTCCTCACCCACCACAAAGGACTTGACCAGCCTTGGGGCTACGATGATTTTGCTACTTGAAAAACTAGTAGTGATTTTCTTCAATCCATAAACACTAAAAAATCAGAAAGCTTCATCTTGAGACGCTGAGTCTGAATAGAGGTCCAAGGTTGGTAACAGTTTTGCCATATTTACAGATGCTGCCATCTAAGGAGCTGTTGACTGAGCAACACCCTCTATTCTAAAAACTTCAACTACTTGACCTAGTTGACTAGTTTTAAAGGACCTTCATTAACAGAGCCTTAAGTTCCATTACTGAACCTGCTCACCCACCACATCCACCTGCCTTCGTTGGGTTTCTTTACCAATATGTAGACATCTAAAACCCATAAGGCTATAAAAGTAAATAAATTTTTAAATTTTCCTTCACAGCTCTTATTACAATCTAACATATTTTATATTTTCCTAATTTATTTATCAATTTTGTTAGGTATAAGCTCCAAGAGGGCAGACATTTTTGTTTGCTTTTCTCCCTTGCATATCTTTGGTGTCTAGAACAGTGCCTGGCTCCATGCAGGCCATTGGCATGGATACAAAAATGAGAGGATTCATAAGGAGCCGACTACAGTCTCTGCCATAGATGGTTTACTCAGTTGCTGCAGGCACACGGCCATTCCTAGTACAAGTGATCCTGGGAGTGGCACTTTTTTCAAACTCCTCCAGTGATTTTTATATTCGGCCAGACTTGAGAATCACTACTGAAAACCGGATTGTTTTATTGTTTTCCAATCAACAATATCAATGTGTTGAAGAGTTTCTAATTCTCTCCTCATCTTTGCCTCTTTCCCTGTGCAAAACTTCTGAGTAGCAAAACCCAGTGAAACTGGGAATGAAAATTGGGGAATATGGTGGACCCTGTTAAAAGCTCTTTAAAGGAATGTCATGAACTTAAATCAATTCAGTAAACGATACCTAAGGAAATTATAAACCATGAGGAGCTGTGACAGCAAACTTAAGATATTTCTGTTTCTACCTTCTCTTTTATGCCAAATATCCTACATTTGAAGTAGGACTGCTATTATTTGGAGAGCCTGGTGATCTTATTTTAATTTACTAACTCATTTAGTGTGTTTTTATTCATCAAACCCATACCCCTCTAAGTTTTTAGAATTTATGTTGCAGAGACAGGATTAAGGAAGTAGTTTAAAAGACTGTGAACTATGATTTGAGGGTCCCATCTAGCCTGTTCTTTCACAACATGAGATTCTGTGTTGACTTCCCTAACGTCAGTTGAAAACAGGATTTTTCTGACCCTTAACATCTTAAAGATGGCAGAAGGGAACTCTATTACACTGAAACATGATTTAAGTATAGTAAAAATTTCCTTCCTTGCTTTCTTATAATCTAATTAAAAAAATTTTTTTTACAGATTATAGGAAGAATGGCAGCATATTATTTTAGTCATTAGACTTGCTTATTGGATAAAATTAAATTTCTCTAGTGCCAAGAACACATTTCCTGTCACGTAGCAGTTATGAATTTCAGCATATAAATTCAGATAAAATCTTTTTTTTTTGTGGAGGGATGAAAATTTAATATGTATTCTCATCTTGCTGACATAGTAGAAATTTACTTATATTTGGGTTTCTGCTTTCTTTAGGCTTCCCAGTTTGGGGGTTTTTATATGGTGTCAAGGCATTTGACTGGGAGAAACTTCAAGCTCCTTGGATCTGCAGGTGAGCCATCCTTAAAGATATACCCTGATGGTCCTGAACTAATCCTGCTGCCTTCCAGCCCTGGTAGAGCATGAAAATATCTTAGAAGTTGTCCACAAAGCCCTTTACCAAGATACACCACCAAAGCCTTTCTAAAATCTTAGCACTGCCCTGAACTCTGCTGGGTTCCCAAGAATAAGATTCCTCTCTTCTGGTTCCTCTGATGTTTAGTCTTTCAATATCTCAGATCCGTCTCTCTTACACCCGAATGCTGAAAAATTCATGCTTCCGCTAGCTTCAAAGGCATCAAGCAAAATCTCCTTAATGGATTGACATGTTTGCAAACCAAAAGCCCTGAAGATAGGCACCCTTTTTTCTAATTTTTGACATATTGTTTTTCTTTCCTAAGGCAATGAGTTCACTATCTGCTGGAAGGGGGATGAGGTGAAAAGAAGTATAAGAGAAAAAAAACTCTTTGTATTTAAAAACATGTTATTTTACTTCAAGAGTAGATGGTGAAGTTTCAAATAAAATATTTTTCTATATAATTTTGACTGTTGAGTGCTTTTCGGCACTGGTTCTGCAACTAGATAAGGTTTTCCTGTGTTGTAACTCCTAAGAAATGTGTTTTGTTATTTTATTTCATTTTCCTATACTTACCCCTACTTGAACTTCAGGACCTATTGTAACTATTTAATAAATATATGTTGGACTGGAATGTAAAATCAATTTCATATACTCTCAAACCAAAAAGTAACCAAGGGAGGGCAAAAGCAAGGCTGAAAAATTCAGACATGATAAAGGACAGAAGAAAATGTAGACTTAATTCTAAGTTTTTTAGTGAGTATATTATTCAATTGGGAATTCAATTGAACAGGGAAATATTTACATATTGATTTGGACTAGTCTGAAAAGACATAAACATCTACTAAATCTTAGGAAAGATGGGTCACCATTTCCTCAACTGGTTCTGATAAAAAATGGTACATGTGTAAAGAACTAAAGATTTTGCACTAAAACAGGTTTGGGAAATGGTGCATATCATACCTTGGAAACTTAAAGTGCACATTAACATAGCTAAAGCCTCTGGGGAGTTGTACAGAAAAGCAAGCTGTTTCACTTTGCTTAAATTAACATTTTTCAAACTTTTCTGAGCATACTCTACACACAAATATTCAAACTATCATCTAACGGAACAAAAACATTCTGTTAAAAATAAAACAACTCTTGGAATTATTTAACTTTATGCTCATAGTTTTTTAATCTTCCATTTATTTTCTTAACTGTTCTTTAGTAACTTATCTTCTACCACAGAGTGAACCCTTACTCATTCTATTAAGAAACTAAAAGTTGAATATTTGATAGAGAACTGATGTGCAAATATTGGCTTCAAATGCTTATCTTTAAAAATGTATGTGTATGTTTATTTACCCAGGCTGTCTTTTTCTATCCCTACCTCCTGGTTTCTATGTACTTAGAATGAGTACACCTTTTTTTGTTTGTTTTTGATACTCCCTGGCAGAGGAAAAAGGACACACCTTTACACTAAATTTTGAAGACTTTGCAATCATCAAATATTTTTTAGATACTTGAGCAAGCTTTAGGAGAGACTACAAGAGATAGCCCTGATTTGTTTAGTTTTAAACATCATATTGTGCTCTCATCCAAAAACAGGTGATGCATCTTTCAACATCCTGGTCAAAGTGGCCAGAAGGGAAAGACGACTCCACATAGCAGTGGACACCTTTTAGTCATTCATGCTTTAGTGGTGGGCAGAGGCTGTGGTTTACCTGAGGTTCAGGTAAACAGCCAATTTCTTCCCAAAGTAATTTTTCTCTTCTCAGCTTTCCACTTCAACCCCTGGAGAAGTGAGATTCTTCCTACTCGTCCGTCATCCAGCAAAGAGAGTTCATCTGATTGGGAGAAACTGGTATCTGGGCCAAGTCCCACGTGTGGGTATCTGCTCCTCCAACACAGAAAGCAGGACTGGCTTTCTGGTACAGGGACCTTGCGGGTGTTACAGTTCCATTCCCCATGTATAGACTTTGATGGGCACCTAAGTCACTTGGAAGACTTGGTAAAACAGATTTCTGGGCCCCATCCTCAGAATTTCTGATTCAGTAATCCAGGGATAGGGCCCAAGAATTTGCATTTCTAACAGGTGCCCAGTGATGTTGATGCTTTGGTCCTTGGACCACATCCTGAAAAACACTGTGCTGGACAAAACAGGAAAGGCCTTTTTCCCACTGATTATCCAGGTCTCCCCCATCTCTCTCGTAGCACCTCCTCTTCTGGCTGGGCAGGTAATTCAGGTTGTCTCTATTTGTGCAGGAGATTCTTTATTCAAGCGGAAGCTAATAGTCTCATTTCCTTTTAGGCCCAAGCCGTTTTCCTCCCACACAGGATGAACAGTGAATTTTGTACTTTGCATGATAAAACTGATGCTTAGCCAACATGTGATCTGGCTCATTGTCTTTTTTTACAATTGTTTCAGACTTAGGGAAGTTGGAGCAAGTGATTAGATTGTCCTCTAGGTCTCCTGGTCTCCTCATGTCCTTAAGCAGCAGATATTCTCCTACTCAGCTACTCAGAGGTGGGTACATGTTGGGATTCTGCATCTGTAGTTTGCTAAGAATTTAAGCTTTTTCTAAAAGAAGGTCCTTGTATTAATGTATGATATTCCAATGTCTGTCTTTCTGCAGAAAAAGCTTTGCAGAGCCTGTTTACACATGAGGAAGTGGCAGGTGTTTTCATAACAACTGTTATTTATAGTTCACTGCCACCAATCTAGGACACCAGAATGCACATTTATCACAGAATTTAATATAAGGGGAAGTTTTTGAGCACTTTCCTGATCTCCAAGCACAATAATCATATTTTTTCCTACTGTGTCAAAAAAATAAAGATGGTAGTATAAGAAAGGAAAAAGCAAATATATATATATATATATATATATATATAATTGAACTATACCTGACATATAACATTGTATTAGTTTTAAGTGTACAGAATAAAGATTTCATATATACATACATTCCAAAATGTGTACCAGAATAAGTTTATTAAACATATATTTTTTTTTTGGTGATGAGAACTTTTAAGATCTACTCATTTAGCAACTTTCAAATATACAATACCATATTAACTCCCCAGGACTTATTTATCTTATAAAATTGTACATTACATCCCCAGCACTCATTTATCTTATACCTGCAAGTGTGTATCTTGACCACCCTCACCTATCAATAAGACTATTGTATTTGCTGAAAAATGTGGGATATGATGAAGTTTGCCCATGTATCAACTAATTCTGTTAAATAGGATAGTTATCATTTTTTCTGTGGTAATTTCAAATGGAATTTTGTAAAAGACTTTGCTAACATTGAAATAGATGTCATGGAATTTTATATATGCAGATATTCACTGCATCACTATTTAGGGAAATGAAAAACTGAAATGTCTTCAGTTTCACACATAATAAACACCTGTAAGTGTTGATAAAATGAATTATGGTCCAGTGTTGTGTGGGGAGAGGGCTGAAGTTGGGAGAAAATTTCTAAGTAACACTGTGTTGGAAGAAGGGTGTCTTGTGGTCTGCATGGTTTTGTCAATCAAAATTACCTTGAGACTGCCTCTTGATTGTTTCACATATGACATCTAGAACGAGACTTAAAGATCATCAGTAGAATGTATGCATAGCTATATATGTATGTATAGGCCAATTAGGGTTCCATTTATCTTACTGTTCTGAATTAAGTATTCCACAGTTTGGGGCCTATGTAGAAAAAGTCTGATGAATTCAGTCATACCCTTAAACCATTTATTGTCTACCCTTTATTTTAAAAGGGATGGTCCCATTTCCATTTTCCAATAATCCATTCATTCTCAGCTTGGGGTGGGGAATGACAATATTGCCCCCAGGGGAGTGAAAATTGATTCTTGGGGGCTGAAAAAAATCATAGCTATTACAATGGTTTGTAGCCCTCCAAAGGCCGCAGCAGAAAAACAGATACTTGGTATAAATGTGATGTTAACATTTCACGAGGTGGCAGGACTAGGAAATAAATCTTCAGAAAGGCTCCTTAGGGCATCAGTCATGACAAAAAAGGTTATGAAACTCTGCCCGAATATGTTGCTTTCTGTGTGAACTCCAATCTACTCCCCAGACGTTTTGTTGTTGTTTACATAACACTTATTAAGAATTTAAGGTAATGAATCTATGATATTGGTATTGTTTATCTGCCCATTTACAGAATACGGGCTATCTTTCAATTTAATTAGGTCATCTTTAACCTCTTTCAGAAGTTGTTTTGTAGTTTCCATAGCATAAGCTTTGTTTAATTTATTCCTGAGTGTTTTATTTTTTTTTTTGATGCTGTGGTAAACTAGTTTTTTCCTTAATTTCTTTTTTTGGGTAGCTCATTGCTACTGTATAAAAATGTAATTTATTTTGCATACCTTGTATCGTAATTTGCTATGCTTATTTATTAGTTCTAATAGTTTTCTTAGAGGATTCGTTAGAATTTTCTATATGCAAGATTGGGTCATCTGATAATAGAGATAATTCTATTTCTCCTTTTCCAATCTAGATGTTTATTTATTTATTTTTTCCCTACTTGACCTGCTTGAACCAGTAGTATAATGTTAAATAGAAATAGCAACAGCAGACATCCTTGTCTTCTCTCTGATCTTGATAAACCATGACCACTAACATGATGCCATCTGGGTTTTAGGTGTCCTTCATCAGGCTGATGAGGATCCCTTCTCTTTCTAGTTTGTTGAGAGTTTTTATCATGAAGAGGTGTTGAATATTCTCAAATGCTTTTTCTATATCTATTGAGATGATTATAGGATTTTTGCCCTTTATCCTGTTGATGTAGTGTATTATATTAATTTATTTTTGGACATTGAATCACCCTTAAACATTTGAAATAAATCCTACTTGGCCATGCTGGCAACAGATTATTCACTGGTCTGTCTGCCTTCCATCCCAACTTCCATCAAGCCATTTTACTATTGGAGGTATCTTCATAAAATGCAAATCTGATTTGGTCACACTCTTTTATTAAACTTCCTTAATTTCTCTTTATTGCTTTTGGTGTAAAACCCAAAGTCAGCAACATTAGCTACTCCTTGACCTGGCCTAGCAGGCTGACCACCTACCACTTCCTCCTTCCAATCACTGTGAACGCTCTGTGATTCTTCTGATACACAATATTCACCTCCAAGTTAAAGCCTCTGCTCATGTTCTACTTGGAGTGGTTTTCATCATTATTGTCTAGTTAGTTCCTAATGACATGTCAAACTTGATCTCAAGTATATGTCCCTCCCAGAAGCAATTTTTTTATATTAACTCTCCCAGAATGGAATAGATCCCTGTCCTAGGGACTCAGTTTATTTCAATCATGGTATTCATTGTGTCATATTAAGATTATTTCTTTATGTGGAAGTTTCTGAGGGACACTGAGAATTCCTTGAGGAAAGGATCATGCCCTACTAATCTCTGTATTTCTGGTGACTAGTACTAGTTCTGATATGCTGATGCTCAATACCTAAATGTATATATGATGGAGGCAGGATTATATAGCATACTTAAAAGTTGTAAATTCCCAAACACTTATCATTGATTCTATTCTCTATATAAAACTTCTCTGTAGCATTTATCATAATCCTAAGTGACTGTTTGCATGTGATATATTTAACCTCAACTCTTCCATGGATGCAGAGAGCAGTTCTGTTTTATTCAGCACTGTATCACCAGCACTTAGCACAGTGCCTATATATACTTGATGAATGTACAAATGAATGAATATCTGACCATTCTTTTGCATGAAGGAATTATACTCAAAGTATCATACTTGAAGGAAGTAAAATATTAACCTTTCTGAATTACCTATCATATTTTACCCCTGAGATTAGTTGGCTTTTGCAGATTCAGAATCCTAAAATCATTTAGTTTGACAAGAAATGCGAATCATCTAATTTCACGGTATTTTCATGCATTTGCTCTTCTCTTAATAACTTACTTCAGGTCCTGTTCTCAGTAATTTGTGTAAATTTTCAGATATATGAGATAGGTGTAATTACTGTGGTAATCATTAATGCCTTGTCATTGAATATCTCAGCCTCCCTCTTGTGCACATGGTAAGATTGCACTATTGACTTTGGAGCTGCATCTGGCCAGTGATTTATGAGGTAAAGTGATTTGGGTCACTTTGAGGTGAGCACATTTGCTTGAGGCAACCTTCCTGCTCTCTCTCCTATCCCACATGGTGACAGCAATATTCTCGCTAGTGACTGCTGCTACTTGGGTCCTTGTGTAAACGTGATGTAGAACAGAGCCCCCAGCTGATCGGCGATGAGCATGTATGGTTAGCAAAAACATTTCTCTGTTGTTTTATAAAATTCAGATGTGAGGGTTTTTAAACTCTAGCACCATCCAGGTCAGCATACCAGATCAAATTATCATCCCCATGTATAGATGAGGAAACAGGGGTAGAGAGTGGGAACTGACCTGTTTTCATCACACCACAAGTGTGGCGAAGCCCTGTGGGATTCCAGTCTTGTCATCTGCACACAGAATTTGCACTCTACACCTCTGCTTTACTGCTCCCCACTTGCATTGGCCATCTTCTGGCTGTGACACTTCTCCTCACACACACAGAGACACACAGCTGCATATATTCAAAAGGGGAAGCACATAATATAAAGAATTTGTTTAATAGGGCCAAACCTCAGAGAACCATTTTTTCTCCTGATTGGGTACTCTGTCATTTTAATCGGAAAATCATAGTTTCACAAATCATTTAGTTAGGACAATTTCAGGGATAATTACCTTGTCACTTAAATTTGAAAATATTGAAAGTCAAGTTAAAGTTTGAAAATTATTCACAGCTTTTGCTTTCTCCTTGTTTTATAAAACCACCAATAATGTCCAGAAATACATGGATATTCTGATATTGTAAACCAGAGATCAAATGAAATGTAATCAATTTTTTACAGTGGTTGAACAGGCCCATGGAGAAAAGCAAGTTTCAACTGACTACAGAGACAGGGGCTTATTATTGTAATATAAAGTGACTTCAGTATATTTGCCAAAGTAAATTATTCAAGAAATCAGTCAAAATGATCTTTAAAAAAAATACCATTTGTTGATGCTTATAACATTAATACACATAAATATAAAGTGCTTGTAATTAGTTACTGAGCTTTTGACCATGGAAACAAGGGGCAAGAAAGGATGTAAAGCTGCTGGTGTTATTTTCCCTACTGGAGAGGAACATAGCAAGAAATCCCTTTTGAGAAGAATTTAGGGCTACAATCTCTTACACAACAGCACTAGCCACATGGGGTTATTAAATTTTAATAAAATAATCAGTGGCTGGCTCAGTCATACTAGTCACATGTCAAGCGTGGCTCTCATGTAGCGGGGAGACTATATCAGTAGGATGTGAGTGAAAAGATAGGTGTGTGCCAGGAAGTCCAAACATGGGGAGTTTTCAGCGCTCTGTTCTGGGAAGTCATGCTAGAGATAATTTCTGGTCTGAGTCTTGACAGTTTGGTAATGAGAAAGATAGGCAAATAAATGTGGGAGGGTTCTCACATCAGAGACATTACAGTAATGGTATAGATTTGAGAAGTCCTTGGTGTGTTTGTGAAATTAGTAGCAGTGTTGTTTTACCAGGGAGTAATAAGTGATGAACTGTAAGGATTGATGGGGGCCAGGCATGGAAGGATCTACAGTGTAAAAACACTTGCTTTTTGTTCTCTAAACTAAGTAGAAAGCATGAAGATCTTAAAGTAGGTGAATAAGCAAGTCAGCTTTGCATTTTATGGTGTTCACAGGGCAACTGTGTAGAAGCTATATCCAGGTAAGAGAATATGGGCCATGATCCAGAGGAAAGATGCCTTAACTGAGGCAGAGATGTAGGGTAAGTGGCAAGTGAGAAAACTGCTTCACAGGTAAAAGGTGTAGGGCTTGTGCAAAGATTGGGCAAGGGCATGAGAAAAAGGGAAATAGCTAGGGAGGCTCCTAGGTTTTTATTATGAGGGTGTTATCTACTGATGCAATATATTAGAAGATACATGGCTACCGTAACACAGATGGTCAGTAAGTGTTTTCAATAAATATGAATAAATTTTGGATGAAAGAAATAGGAAATTATTATGTTACAAAAACTGACAAATAGCAAACTCTCCCCAGTGAATAAAGGTGGAAGATTTTCTAGAATGCATAGTTTCACCCACCAATTTCTACCCACCTTCAGACTCCAGAGGAACTTCAGGGGGAGATTTTTTTTTTTAAAAAAAGCATCCCTATCCCTTCAAAAACATACAAACAAAAAACTTGGTTAGAGGCACAGTAGAGAACTTTTTTGTGGATTCCAATGTAGCCAACCTGCAAGGCCCACAAATGATTGAATTAGGAACAAACTTAGGTTTGGCACCTTCTCAGGTGTACATTTTTGTCATACAGATTGTCCCCCTGTGTTCTCAGTCCTTGCTTAAATATACTTCATCCTTCACCCTTCATGATTTAATCAATACATAGTTATTCAGTGACTATTTTGGTTTAAAATAGTTTCAGTGGATATTCATTTGAAAAAAGAAGAGCAATTCCAAAGGCTTTTAATCCCAAAATATTTCCCAAATGTTACTTTCTTTTTTTAAAACCTCTCCCGCAGTAGACATTTTCAGGGCCATTAAGAAGTGATTCATTTACTCTAGAAAATGTTCATTGAAAGTCCACAATTATTAGATACAATGCTAGAAACTAAGAACAAAGAAGAAGTGAGCTCTGTCTCTTCTGACTAAGCAAGAAAGTCACTCTAGTATATTTTTACCTCCTTTTCCCTTCCCTGCCCTCTTCTGGTAGATACAAAAATATTTTCTGAATTAGACCAAAGGCAAGGATTTGGAGAAGAAATTTTCTGTTATTAGCATCTGTAGCATCAATACACAACTTAAAAAGATAATGGCAAAAATAGCAGAGATGGGTATAAATACTACTAGTCTGGAGAAATTATTTTTTCATGATTTCCTAAGAGAAATATTGAAAACATCCTCTACCCAAAGTGGAACCTTTGATATACTCCTTGATGCTTTGGGAAATAAGGAAGCTATAGTGATTCATATAACACTGAGTGAAAGCAAAAAAATTTTGCCTAAAATAGAGAATTTTCTGTGATGCTTTCATGAGGTATCAGTCACTTTAAAACATAAAAAAGTCTATTTTTCCCTATAAATACACTTTGAATACCCTAGTTTGTATTTTTATATAATTTTTTCCTTATGAGATTTCTTATAACTGATCTTAAGCTAGAACTAGGGAATCTTTCTGGAATAATTGTGCATTTAAGTTGTGGTGAACTTCATTTCAATTATAAGTCTGGAAAACATAATCTTACCATTTTCTGGGAAAAAGTATATTCCTGTTATTTTATATAATTGTAATTGATAATGTAACTCACAGGGAGAAGTTTCATTTTCAGAAAGTATATACTACAGAAAGTTGCAAATGTTTTAATTTTTTGCAGATTCTTCTATAGTAAGAAATAAATAACCAAATTTGGAAAGCAAAAATAACTGCTTGACATTTCAAGGTCATACTAAGCGAGATCTAAAAGGCTTACTATCCTAAGGTTTATTATCACTCTACTCTCCAGAAGAATATAATTATTTATCAGTACTATTTTACATTTCTATAAGGTTACATTATATAGAAAATTAATCAATGATGATTTTTTTTTGCCCAGAAGAGATGCAAATGATTTCTGTATTGATCCAGTATTACCAAGTAGGACTGAACCATATTGTATCTAATATAATACTACTCTTTCTTCAGCACTTTTTCTCTTTCTGTCTTTCACATTATTTTTTGAACTGGCTTTGTCATATTGCTGGTTCACTCTTTAATGAGTTAAAACTTTTGTATGCACTCACTCTTCCTGTGAGAATTATGTATTGTAATACATAATTACAATTACAATGTAATTAAATGTTACAAGTTTGTAACATTTGAGAGTTATGTTTTGACATCTAATAATAAAATAATGATCTAGTTACTTGCCACCAAATGCATTATGATGGAACACTGTACACAGGATCCCATCTGTAAAGATGTTACCCATAACCAACAGAATTTCTAGAAATGTCTGTGGATAAGGCTAAGTTGATTTAGACATCATGGGAAATAGAAACTAACAGGTGTTTACAAGCTCAATTCTTTGTATGAAAAATTCTGTAGAGAAGCCCTAAAGAACCAGCCAGCCTTGGTTGTGTAGCTTATGCTAAGATAATGTAGATTATCCTGGTTGTCCACTTTTATAAACTTTTCATGTTTGGTAGGTAGCTGATTACATGTAAATTGACTTGCCAAAGTGAGAATTATTACCATGTACTTATTTCTATTAAGGAACATAGTCTATAAACAAACATGTCTTTAGAGGAAAAAGTTTTAATAAGGCAAGTAAAAAATCTCTTCATGGGTGACTGGATCCTAAATATCCATTATTGCTACCTCAAGTTTTTGATATTATGGGAAAAGTTTACACAGTTTTTCCAAGAATTCCATGAAAATTGTCCCTGGAATAGAAGTCCGTATGTTAAACAACTTTTAAAGTTGTGTCTTAGTTTTTGTTGTGTTTGCTGTTATAATTCATGTCTTTTTCCCAGACCAAAAAATAATTGAAGCATAATCCAATGTATTAATACTTATAACATGTTGACTTATATCTCCTTAGTCCATTTTTAAATGAGCAATTACCTAAAAATCATCATGGACAGTGATGTGTGCCAATGGATGTACACTCTTTTCTCTGAGTGTTTATACCTTTAAGGAATATTAAAAATATAAACTATATTTCAGTGTAAAAGAACATTCTGTAGCTGAATTAAGCTGTCAACAGAGATGCATATTGGGGTTTGTCTTGAAAAGAACAATTCTTGTGAATTAAAAAAACATTTTAGAGCTTGTTTTTGAGGTTAGAGTGGTTAGGGACAGGAAGGTTAAAAGGAGGAAGTTTTAATGGTTTCAACATTCGAGTACACCTGAGAATAGACTAGGAAAGAGACATCTGGGAGTGAGCCTTGTTAAAATGATGCCTTTATCTTTAAATTTCATGCTCTGAAAGGGAAATATGTCTACTCAGAGTTGATTAAGGTGTTAAGGCCATTGATTTGCCTTCAGAAACACTGACCCAAAGGAAATGCTCCTGGAAGTGGTGTTTGTACCAAACTTTCGTTTCATGAAATGATGCTTAAAATGGCAAAGAAAACTGCATTATCAAGAATCCAGTGTCTTCAAAAGCAAATGACAATCCATTTACTTTTTTAAATAATTTTTTTTCTTGAAATACCGTTTATATACAATATTATATTAATTTCCATTTTCTTTTGGATTTAAGATGCCAGTAGAGTAATAACAGTGTTTGAAAGGAGACTAGATGGCCAAGGACACAAAGGACTCAAGTGAGAGAGGCTTTGCCATGCTTTTGCTGTGGACAGCTTCAACCAAAGATATCAAGGAAGGCTTAACTGCAGTTTTTCATCATGAGACTGTTCTGGAAATCAGGGCCAGCTGGCACCAAATCAGAAAAAAAAAGATTTTGTACCTTATTTGAGAACACTGAAGTTTCAAATGCCATCATCGGTCAGTAATGTAAGGCTGTCGGACAACCTACCCTACTTGTGTTTTTGTAAACATTGGCCCTCGCCTGTGAGGTGGCTTGCCTTAGTTTAATGTTTGCATGAATGTAAGATGGGTGACTGCTGGATTACAAAGCTAGGACAGCTGCTGCCAGCGATGAAAATTCTTGATAAAATAACATTGGTGATTGTTGGATTACAAATTAGAGAACAACACATCGTAGGAAAAACTAAACCAATTGCATGCTCTACAACTTCAGTGGGTCATTGAAGTTCACTTTATCTGGGTTTTCAAGTTTGGGTTTTTACTTCAGTAGGTATCTAAGGTAACATACCATTCCCTAAATGCTTTCTCAGAGGTTACCTTTAAATTATAATGGGAAGACCTTTTGTCAAGGGTGCTAAAATGAATGAAATGAAATGCAACAACTAGAGTTTCAGAAAATAATCCCAAATGAGAAAAGCTTTTTAACTAAGCAACCTTATAACTTAATTGGCTGTACATTTGTGGATAACTTGAGTGTGCACCAAATTTTAGCTCTCTTTTGTGTCTTTTCCTGTTCTTACACAATTCTGAGCTCAGAATCAGTACTCATAAACATGAATTCACTCAGATCAATCACAATCACAAGTGAAGCAGTAAAAACCTGCATTTTATTGGGTGTTATTTTCAGGAATTTGCAAGATGGTATTGAGAGACTAAGAATGCTTTTCTTCCTGTGGTGTTATTAGCATAATAAAGTGCATGTTGCCTTTTTAAAAATATAATTAAGAAAATGAAAAATAATGCTTTGAACAGACTAGACTAAACAAAATGAGTATGTTGGGGGAGACTTTTACAGAAGCAATTTTTAAAGTGAGATTCCAATACTATTTTCAGTCAAGTGACAGTTTTCTAACTTTATCTAAACATCAAAGTGCCACTGGGATATAATGAAACCATACTGGCTTATTTAATGTATAAATTGCCTTGTTGCTGAATGGAGTCTTTGGAGTTCTGAATGGAGTAATAAGCAGAACAGTAGTGCCACAAGAAAAGCACTTCATCAAGAAAATAGAGCTTTCTGGAATTTCATCATCAAATCCACACATGTAGCAACATCTGTGTCTACATGCTCTGCTTTGCTGTGACAATGAATGTGAGTTACTGGTTTCTTTTCTAAAGCCATCCTCTCCACTTGGGCATAAGAACCTATCTCCATTCACCTGCTCACCTAGTAGAGCTCATCATGCCTGCTATTTTCTCCTCTGTCCTATAAGATGATTAAGGCCTTCTCTATGGCAAAATTTGGGATTATTTTCTGAAACTTTAGTGTTGCTCTTGCTAACACACTGTTGACCCGGGCCAGCTTCGTGGGCATGTAACCTGTCCTAAAGACCTAAGTAAGGTTCATAAGCTTGATTGAATGCTCTAATGTCACCATCCTGAAATTCTTAATTTTTGAATAAGGGGCCTCTTCAACTTGCTCAAGGCCCCACAAATTATATAGTCCACTCTGCTGATAACCTTATGTTGCTAAAGCTAATGACCAATCCTCTGTATTTATTCAACTTGACCTATTAACAGTATCTCCTAAGGTCAATCACCCCCTGCTCTGTGATACATTTTTGTTTTTCTTGGGCTTCCCAGATACCTCTTAATCTCTTGGTTTTCCTTCTAACTCATAGGATCCTTCCTCCTTGACTTCTTTTGCTAGTGTCTCATTTCTCTGATTTCAAATATTGAATGTATTTTCTTCCCTTTCACTTCCTAGATTCATCTCAGCCAGTTTCATGATTTTAAATAACATCTATATGCTAATGCTTATCCAATTTCCAACTCCCAACTCGTAGATCTAACAGTCTACTTGACCTTTCTATGTGGATCTTAAATACAGCTTGTCCCAAATTTAACTCCCTTCCTTCCCCACTCCAGATCTGATCCATCAAATGTACTCTTCTCTTTCTCTCACACCCTACATCCAGGCAATCTAGTCTGTTCTACTTCCAAAATGATCTCTGGAATTTTAACTGCTTTTCTGCTTCTTTCCTCTCTTGTGCAGAAATTACTAAATTAGCTTCCAACCTGGTTTCCTTGCTTCTGTCCTTGCATCCTCACCTCCCATGATTTATTCCGAGCATAGAAGAGAATGGCAACAGTAAAGCATAAATCAAACAACACTCCTCTGCTCAATACTAAAACACTTCCCCGCTTGAGACATATAAATGCCACAATCCTCAAAGCAGCCTAAAATATCCTCTAAATGAGCTGATTTTCTCCCACCTCGATGCTTTTGTCTGTACTCTCCCCCTGGTTTGCCCTGATGCAGACACACTGGCCTCCTTGCTCCTTAGCAAAGTGACCAGGTTCACTGTCTCACCTTGGGGCCATTGCACTGGCTGATCACTCTGCCAGTTTCTCCTTCAAGTCTTGGCTCAAATGAGGGCTGTAGGGTTATTTCACCTACTGAATATATCATGCACACCCTTCGTTCCTTTATCTCTGCTTTACTTTGTCTCCAGAGCATTTATCACCTTCTAATATGAAATGTTCTTTCTATATGTTTGTTGCCTGCCTTTCTTTACTGTGTCCCTTCCATGTAAATAGGAGTTTTGGTCTGCTTTCTTTCATTGACACAGCCCAAATGCCTGGAATAGTGCCTGATACATAAATGCTCAATTAATGTTTGTTGGATGAATGGATGAAGCCTGGGTTTGTACTACATGGCATTACCAGCAAAAAAAAAAAAAAAAAACATAAATAATGGCAATAATAACTTCACTAGAGAAAAAAAATCATCCAGGCAATTGTAAGAAATAAAATTATAGGAAACAAAGCATCTTAATGATATTGAATTGAGCTTTGTAAACTCACTGGTTTACATATGCTTTTTAGGATACATTGATTCTTTGGGTAACACATGCTATGCAGAAAGAGAGTATCTAAGGAAATTTCAGCTCTGAAGAGAGTACCAATGGTTGTGTATGCACTAACCCTAAAAACTAACAAATGTATAAACTTGAGGAGGACGGACATTGCCTTCATGTAAGAGGGGTACCTATTCTGAGAAAAAGTCTGTGATGTATTTGTGGGTTTTGAGTTTCATAAAAATTCCTGGGAAACTGCTTACAGTGTAATGCTTATGCAGCTTTAATTTGGAAATTCACCTTCTATTATGAAACAATTGAAATAATTTCTATTATATTTCTTTCTAATAATAATAACCCTTGCTATCCCAGTCTCTACTGCTTACCTGAAGAAAAAATTACTATTTGTTAGTTTGTTGTTCTTGTTATTAAGCTGAAAGTTGAGAGAACCTTTGTAACCTCAAATGATGTATTTTATATAAACACTGTAATATTCATGAACGAATAACTTTCAGATTCCCAACATCCTGGATATATTGAAGAACAGTACTATCAAACTAGCAATAAGTTTTCATTACAGAAATTACTTATTTTTATTTAAAGAAATTTATTCATTAAAGAGATCAACCATATGATGCAAAAGCCCCTCCCTTCCCATCTATTGCTGTGCTTCACTTCTTCTACCTGTGCTATTTTCATTCTCAACTATTACATGGAATGGGATATAAGACATCTTTGTGGACAGTAGTGGACATTAACTTTGGCTACTTTTTGGTAGTTTTTGACATTTCTTTGTTCAAACAAAGTTAAAAGAAAGAAAAAAATGTACCTGGAGTTAAGATGGAAAAGAAAAATGCAGTCATTAGCAGTATGGTCAAAAACTAGGGCTTATTTCTCTTCTGCACAAATGCTTTTCGTTTTAGGCAAATTTGGCTCTGAAAGAATCGGGCAGGTGCTGTGGCCACTGCAGTACTTTTGAGCTTCCTGGCAGAGCCGGAGGTGCAGTGGGACCTGAGACAAAACACAGAGGAACCACAGCTCGTCTCAACCCTTTGCCCAATTTCCTCCCTGCTAGTTACCAGAGTTCACTATTGTTCAGGCTCCAGGGGTCACATTCTGTCTAGGCGTGGAATTAATTCTAACGAGTGGTTTGCTTAGCTTGCACTATTTTTTTTTTAAAAAGTCAGCCACTGACATTCAACATTAGATTTCATATAAAATTCCCTTTGTACGTTTTTTTGTTTTTTCTTGAAAACTGAAAACCTGGACCACAGGTCAGCTTGGCAATGTTCCTCAGAGCTGAGGAAAGACTACCTTTATTGAGTCCTCTAGTTCCCAAGGCCGCACCCGGCTGGCTTCCCCCTCACAGGTTACCTGCCTGCTCCTTTTATGCAGCTGAGTGTCTGACCCCTGTTCTATACCCCCACCCCCCAGGTGGGAGACGGAAAGGTGACAGTGGCGTGACAGACGTGGCTCACCCTTCCCTTCCCTCCAACAATGACAAATGGCTGATGGCTACCTATTTCTCCTTAAGGGGGATTCTGACAGTTCTGGGTGAGAACAAAGTGTATTCAACTTTAGCTGAAAAGTGGTCCCTGATAGAAGAGTCAAGTTCCATCTTAGGAAGAGAAATCACATTATTATTACTGAACTCTTATTTAGACAATGTTTTCCCCAGCTGGGAATCAAGCTTATTACCATTAGGAAAGCCCTGCAAAAGTCTCTAGTCTGCTGTTTTCAAAACAAAGGAGAAGACCTAGAAAAAACTAAAGAATTTGTTAATTTAGGTTCATAAAAATGAGAAGTGAAGATTGTGCAAGGAAGGTAGGTAGTAATTAATTTGAAAATTGTGAAAACAAATCCTCTAAAGCAATGAGTTATTTATGTTTTTCATCCTGTCCTTTTTATGTTTTTCCTTCTGCTTTAAAAACACTTGGATGAGTCCTCCTGTGTCCTTTTCCTACCTGGATTTCTTCTGTCTCTCCCTCTTTCAAAATCAGTCCTCAGAAAACCTGCTCTGATTAATTCTATTTCAGGCAAAACAAGGCATATAATATATTAATATAAACTTCTTGAGATAGTTAGTTGATCAGGATCATCATTAAATACTCATGTAAGTATATGGAACTGCATCAAAGTTAAACTTCAAATGTAGGAGTTTTTGCACATAACATAATCATACCCAGTACTCAACACTCAATACTTGATACTCAATATTTTTTAAATAAACACAATTTTTATTGTTAATCTTCCTAAAGAAACTAGTATAACTTTTTTAAGACAAAAATCTACCAGTAAGAGACTGATTGGTTAAAGAAAAAAAAAAAATCAAGGCAAGTTGAGAGAATCTAGGCTTTTCCAACCTTAGTCATAGTCTTGAAAATGGTGATTTGATTTCACCATCTTAATTCAACAGAGCCTGCCTATGTTACATGGGTCTGTATTTCCTATTGTTACATGGATAGAAAGTGAATCCATATAAACCATACCAACGCCATTATGTATAACTGGTGGTAAAACTTTATTATTCAAGTTTAGATGTAACAGACATCTTTGCTGCCTGAAGATTGTTTGCATAAGAAATACACCAAGAACATGTTTGTGAGTAGAAATGAACATGCACTATGAAAACAAAATTAAATAAAACAAAAAAAAATCCATGTGTTGTAAGAACAGAACTATTATAGCCAACATTCTAATAATCAATCAGGACTACAAAATTGAATTCTTTTCTTAGCAACATGAAATCATTCCATACGAAAGACATTTTCTGCTGGTGAATATTGCTGTAAGTTAATTTTACATTGGCATTTTGAGATGTTTCCCACCCTCATCCCACCCACCAAAATTACCCATGTTGTCGAATAGTCTACCCAAAGGAATTTGGCATCTCTTATTGTGGTATTTGCCTGTTGGTAGCAATTAAGAAACTATGGTTTTTATCAGCCTTGTGATAGTTTTGCTTCTTAGAGTCAACACTATAGGCTTTCTGGATATGATATTTACAGCTCATCCTTAACAAAAATGACCCCAACCTCTCCTGGCCCTTGGGAACTGAGAGTTTAAATAAGCCCCTTGGCCATAAAATAATACTTGGCACTCCCACAGTGCCTTTCAACCAAGGATCTCAAAGTGCTTTACAAATAAGTACTACATTACCATTATTATTATTAATATTATTATTATTAATATATTTTTTTCCATTTTACAGGTGAGGAACCTGAGGAACAAGAAGAAAAAGTGATTCGCTGCAGGTCACATAATGAAAAATAACCAGGGGTGAAATCAGGAACCAGTTTTGAAGGACCATTTCCTCTGATGAAGGGTAAACCTTACTTCCATGTACAGCCATCCTCGCTTTACTCTGCTGTAGGATGGAGTGGAGCTGAGAGCGATACCTTTCCTTTCCAAAGAGTGACACATGAGCGCACGTCATTCAGTTTCCATGTCTGGGTTGAATTTCACATTTCCTTCATCCCTGACTTGACACACACTTGTGACCTAGCATCTTCCGAGGCCCTAATTACTGCGAATAGCCACGGGTGCTATCTGAACAACTGCACCACTATCAGCAACGTGTGAGTCCGCTGTCTATGAACAGTGATGGAAAACCAAAAGGAAGTGTTCTTCACAGAAGCCATCCCCTTTGCCCTTGGCCAAGTCTTTCTTTGGGAAAATAACACAGCCCTTCCAAGTCCCGAAGCATGTTTTTCTATCCTCTTCTCATTTACAGTTGCCTGATGATAGAATTCCACCTACTAGTACCTACCTTTGGTTAGCATATTTAGTTTCATATTCGGGTCGAATTTCAATTCCTCCATGTTCTCCTGTGATCTAGGACAGTCACCAAGTTTTCACCTACTTGATCACCAAAGATGACTTGGGTTTCTTTTGCCGTGGCCCTTAACTCAAAGACAGGAAGCCATGAGGTCATGCAAACTTTGGGCAAAAGGCTGGCACACAGCACAGAAGAGCTGACCACCAGCTTCTTGACGCCACGCTTCCACAGCTGGATGACATGTATCCCCCTCTAGGATTGTATTGATGTTCACTGACTGAACAGGCAGGCAGTTCCACGGATTCAAGACAGGTCACCTTCTGATGTTCTGCATCCACACAGCAGGAGGCTAACAATGATTTTAATAGCAGTATCGATACTCAATTTATTAAGAAAAACATATATCCTCAGGCATTTAAAAATATATATACATTTAATATTTTTGGAGCTGTATTTGCACTGGATCATAATAGATTATGTGCACATGTGCAATCAATGTGCTACCACAGGCTTCAACAAAGAGCTGTTAAACATAATCGCTTTCTTCTTCTCATTAGTAATTACCTTAGAAAAGAATCCCCCATGCTTGTTTTCTAAAATCTACCTTTATTAAAAGAAAACAGTTTAGAACAAAACATCACTACCTTAAAAGCTGATTTTTTTTTAAAGAACATCTCAATATGTCATGTAGAAAGAATGGGCACACTCTATTCTTCTTGAACTACGAAGTTAATGTGTTAACATTGAGAGTTCCGTCCTCTTCTCATATACTTAGTGTCTCTCAATCCACAACCTTCCAAGGTGGGTTGGCTCTTTATGAGGTGTCTATCCCAAACAACAGTATGAATGCGGTGAGAGATGAATAGAGAGAGGGTGAGAAAGGGGAGAATGCGAATGTGTAAGCTGGTCCTTGCCTGGTGTTTGATCTAAAGCTCAATTCATGATATAGACAAGTAATTTTAGAAGACATTTAAAAAGACAGCTTTTAAATGGCATACATTGATAGCTGGCATACAGTTTTCAACATAAGGGAAGACTTTTCCAAGAAGGGAAAAACCTAAATCATCTTTAAAGACCTCATAAAAGGTTAAGTACCTAAATAGCTCATTTAAAAATCACAGTTTAAGACAAAATGTCTCAGAAATCTTAAAACCAAATAATAAAAATAACAACCAACCATTTTTATATTTTGAGACCTAGAACAAAAGCTTTCATAAGTCATAAAATAAGGGGTTTTTTAGTGTTATAACAAATTTTCATCTTTTTAAAAAAGCCCAACCTCTCCTCCATCAAAATATGTATAATAATGAAAACAAAAATGAAAATAAAATAATAATAAAGGAATACGGAATAAGATCTATCATGTCAATGCTAACCAAGAATATTCTACTGAAAGTAGACTGATCATAAATATTCCAAGAATAGTGATATGTATTTTCCAATGCTAATCATTACTACTATGTCTGTGAAAAAAAATCAGATAAAAGAAAATAAAGGCATACATGCCAAAAGTGAACAACCTATTTGTGTTTGACACAATGGAGAAATTGCTTATGGAGTAGTTTTGCCCAAAAAGTCATACCTGTAATGTTGCCCAAGTTAATCAAACTTCTGGTATTTTGCTGATTTGAGCAGTCCACATTTAATGTTGCTTGAGGATTGCCATAGTGCACTGTTACTAGTCTTTTTACTAAGAAAGTTAAATACTGTTTAGTTGTTTGGGAAGTCTCCTTTCTTTTATAGATTCTTAATTGCCACCTCTCAAGTCTGCCTGTACATTTTGAGATGCATTCATCAAAATTCCTAAGAAAGATAAATCACATCACATAGTTTGAAGGTCAAAGCTCCTCATTCCACTTCTTTATTTCAGTTTATGAAAATATTTGAGCTACCGGACAGGTGAGATCAGAATAGGGCCCTTTAGAAACGAAACTGAAGCTGAAGGCTTAGTCCTGATTTCACTCTATGTCTGTCTCTCTCTGTTTTATAACATGAAAATTAATTAATTTTTTTTACATGAAAACGAAAATGCAAGAATGGAAATGACAACACAACATCAGAAGAACATTTTTAAACTTCATTCACTACAATCGTCATGAACTGGTTGAACTCTACCTGCCATCCAACTTTAAGAAACGAAGACCTGGCACTGTGGAAAAGAAACAAAACCCAAACAGAACAAAACGATACAAACCAACTGCAAGTTAATGTAAAAATGGAGTGCAAATGCGACTACAGAATGCAATAAAAACATCAGTGCTGCAGTCCCAGCAGCACTTATCAAAATAATTTCTGAAATGTTTCATCTGAAACACAGACAAAGCAATAAAAAGAGGATATATGTTTATCATTTTAAGCATAACAATGTGAGTTAAGAGCTTAAAAATTAAAAAAAAAAGTACTTGGAATGAATAGTGCTACCCTTTTTTTCCTAAGTAGGCATAAAAATATTTTCATTTCCTTCTTGTTTTCCATACCATTATATCAAGAACTTTCATTTGTTTCACGTTTCCAACTTCAATGCACACGCACACGCACACACACACACACACGCACGCGCACACACACACAAAAAGATATCTACTGCAATAGAAATAGTTGCTTCATTACCTTGTTTGCTACATTTGCAAATGTAAACAGCTAGGCAGAGCCAGAACTGACTCTAATGCATGATGGAATATCTTTGTTGCATACGTACACTGTAGAAAATAATTATTCAATATGTCAGGCACCATTATTTGAAATGTAATACATTAATATTTACTAGAAAAATAAGTTTTTTTTTTCCTATTTGTTCTCCCAACTTCTTTAATGAAATAAGTTAATCTGACAGTGCATCCAGTAGCTTGTAATATCTTCTACATCTCCGTGGCAAAAAATAAACTACTGGTTGGGACAATATAATGCAAATTATTAAAGTCAGTCCTTGTACATACATCCTTGTAGCAAGCATTGAGGCTCGACTAACAGCACCTTTAACCAATTATTTAATGTTCAGTTATTTAGCCCTATTTCCCTGAGCAGTTATGCTGAGGAGCTTTCCCTTCATGGATAGTTTTACAAAGCTGTAAGTATTAAAAGTACTATGAAGACATACTTCTAAGAATCCTATTTAATGCTACTTAACTAAACCTGTATAAATCTAATGAAGGGATTGACTGGTACATACAATATACCAACTGTCAGTCTGTGGTAACGTAACCTTAGACGCTGCCTGACCACAAAGTTTGGAAATTATATTTAACCGAAAGAAAATAAATAAATACAGCAGGTTACCTTGTGGAGAAATACCGTGTGTTCTATAAGCAAATTAAGCCCATGATCTGAACATTTGTATCCATCTAGTCTTTTGAACTGAGGGGATCCCTTTCGATCTAATGTGCCAAGTGAGATTAGTGACCAAGAGGAGGCGTGAAAAACAAATCCAAACTGGTCCATTACATACAAGAAAGAAGGATCTGGCTAAAATAAAATTACTATGTAAGCATTGAGGACACTGTTTTTAAAAATGCATATATATTTGGACAAAATGAACCTAAGTTGCAAACAAAAGGACTACTTTTGAAAAGACTATTCGAACATCTAAAGGACAAAAATACCAGAGAGGGCGTGCATGTGTATGTACAGGCAGGGCTGGCCAAAATCACTGTGTCACCATCTGTCACTTTTCTTGCTGCTCTCTCACCAAGTCTAACCACAGCTCACATTTCTAGGTCTAAATCTGAAACATGGTCAATGAGAAGAGAAGGATGTAAGAGGGCGCCATTTTCCTTTCACTGCCCTGGAGATCAGATTTCTCGTCTGCCTAGCATTTCACGAGTCTTCTAAATTTAAGCAACAGTTTATAGGTCTTTGAACAAATGGCCAATGGGCAGCCCAATACTGCTTTAGCATCATGACATGTAAACCCTATCCAATTCTAGACAGCTTTGATCTCTTTCTTTACATAGTAATTGTAGTCTGGTGATACTTCTTACGGATGGTTTCCACCATACACGTTTGCGAAGATGGTTTTGACTTAATAGGTTGTAAAACATGACTATTTACCATCTTCCATTTTTTTCTCACTGACCATTTGTCTCACTTTTTAATCTTGGTAACCTACTCATTAAAAGAAAGAATAAAAGAAGGGAGTTTCATGTTGGATAAGGCAGGCTCTATGAAGTAATATTTTTAATAGGTCTTCATAAGACATTACAAGCTATTGAATTCCCATCAAGAAAACCTATTTCTATTTAATTGTGCTAAGTGCTAAGGTTTTACTCTTTAGGTTTTCCATTTTTTTCCGCTTGTGCATTGTTCCTATGCAGGCCCCTCTGGATATGAGTTGTGAAGTCATATTTGTCCGTGCAAAGATGCTGGCATATGCTGCACTGGAAAGGCCCACTGTCACCATGGCAACTCATATGCAAAGCATACATCACTTCATCCAGAAAGACAATGCCACAGTGCACACATTTTGTGGAAAGTTCATCTTGAGTACTTCTATCAACTTTCTCTGTTTTTACTACATTCAAGGGACCTTCATTTTTTACATTTGAGGGTGCCTTCGTTTTCTCCTTGGAGGCACCATTTGCGGTTGGCCCAGGTCTGGAATGCTTGATCGCCAAATCTAGAGGAATGTCATTGTCTGATCCAACAGCTGAGAAACGAGGAGGCAGACTGAAGGTGGGATAAGGCACATAGTTTTGGCAAGGATTTGGTAGGCCAGGCACATGACTCAAGTAGTGCGGATTCCCAGGAACGGAGAGCTTATATTTACTCCAGAACCGCAGCCAATCAGCTTCACTCTGGAAGTCATTATGTACAAAGGGAAGTCCAAAAAGGGGGTACTGGTACTTTTCAATGGGGCTGCCTGGTGGTGAATAATTTGGGTGTTTCGCGGGTCTCATGTACTTTTCTATGGGACTGCCTCTCTCGGAACTTCCTTTCCCTTCAGATACAGAGGAACTATTTCCTGGGTCTCCAGTACTTTCCTGAGGACTTTTTATCTGAATGTGCAAAGGTTGCATCCTTTTGTGAATATCCAGAGTTTGGCTGACCAGAACTGGCTGCTGAGCAGGATGGCTTTTAGTCAATGAACCCTGGGCTTCATATTTACTCAGGCTGGGGAGTGGAATTTCTCTCTGGTGACTTTCGGTTAAATGATCTTCCGACCTCCTCTCTAAGGGGCTTCCGTTGACCTGCTCCTCACTGCCACCCCTCTGTTGTTTGCTGAGCTGCTCAGCCTGAAGTGCCTCTGGGTTAAGGCGCTTTCTTGTTCTTCTCCTAATAATCTGCTCACCGTTGTTTTGTTTAATGATGTTCAAAGGCCTGGGAGTCTGCAGAGAATACACACACACAATACATAAAAGAAAAGCATTAAAAAATACATTAAAATGCATTAACAATTCCTGACAAATATAAACCATGCTTAAGTTCAAAGCAAAGATAGGCTTTTTGTTATAAATTTACTAAATCTCCTCCTTTTGCCCTAAGCAGGATCAGAGAGAGTAACCCAAGAGCATCGTTAGCCTAATTAAATCACGTCCATTTTTGCAGGGAGGGCTGAATACTTTAATCTACTTGAAAACAGCTTTTCCAAACTCAGTAGATTTTGGAATTGCATCATTTAGTGATAAAACTGTGCAGAAAGTTACTTGAAGAAATGTGATTTTTCTGAAATATTTCTCAACTTTTGAGTCATGCCCTAAGATGTCAACACAGTAAGTTGGAGACAGGTTTTGATAACAACTATGGAAAAATTATACATTGCTAGACACTGAATTGTTCCCCCTACCACCACCCATTCACATGTTGAGGCTCTAACTCCCAGGGTGACTATATTTGGAGATAGGGTCTTTAGGAGGTACATAAGGTGAAATCAAGGCCCAGAGAGGAGGTAGTCATCTGCAAGCCAGCAAGAGAGCCCTCACCAGAACCCGACCGTGCCGGCACCCTGATCTCAGACATCCAGCCTCCAAAACTGTGTGAAAAATACATTTCTGTTGTTTAAGCCACTCAATCTATGCTGTTCTGTATGGCAGCCTGAGCTCACCAGCACACACATTCTCCTAAATAACTGCACTGGTGAACTTAAAATATTAAATATCAGAGCATAAATAATCAAAGACAAACTGACAAAATCATGAGGAAACATCAGGTAATCAAAGCTGTATCAGTGGGAGTTTTTAAAAAATAACCTTTCACTTTTAATTGTCTTCCTGTGATAGTATATAACTACTATGGAACATGTTATTTGTTAGCAGGTGGAGCATTTGTCTTCTGTTGCAAATCTAATGCACTGGTAGCCTTGGTTCAAATATCCCATCTGCATTCTATCTGTACTTCAATTGAATGCTGACATTCACTTCAGCTTAAGCATTATATGATTGGTACTATGTAATGTTCCACAGGTGTTTATATTTGACTAAAATCCATATATAAGACTATATGTAATAAACACTTTACTTGCAGTAAGATCTCTACCTTTGACTTATAAAATCAAAAGAATAACTTTAACAAATATACATATTTACAGATTAAAATTTAGGAAAACTGTTTAAATGGGCTAAAATCTGATTTTTCTAAAGGATTACTGGATATATGAATATATGTGATATGGACCTTGTGAATTATTTCTAGAGACGATGCACCTTAATGCATGATAATACCTTTTATACATTAAACAAAATATAACTATAGATCCTGTTTGGAATGTTTCTTTTGTCACAAGGTGTTTTGAGGGGAAGAAAGATAACACACTTGTTACTGACAAATCAATTACTGGTTCCAGAATGAAAATGCCACATCCCTTGGAGATGCCAGGTGCATTTATATTGTGCAGAATGTTCATGTTTATAAACGTCATATTCATATTATAAAAATACACACTACTTAATTTCTAGCTTATAAAGGAACCAGAAATTTGCATTAGTAACTTTTTTAAACATTCACAACTTTTGTGGCAGTCTTTGACATGAAATGTGAGCATAACCTTTATGTATTTAAATTTAAGATTTAAAAAACTCAGAACGAAAAACACCTAATTTCTGAAGAGATGATATTAAAATAATTGTAAAAGAAAGAGTTTACTTTATATCACAGTTGTTAAATTATCATAACCTGGAAGAGCAGTAGTTTAATTAATTCTTGGTCTATGATTGGCCAGAGTTCAATTACAATCATTAATGTCACTACTCATTATAATGGAAGCTTATTGCTGCACTTAAATGGTAAAGGTTGATAGAAAGCAAAGTGGTGTGGTGGTGGTGGTGGGAAGAATCTTTCTACTAGCTACGTGCTAATAACTCAGGTTTTTACAGTTTACCACCAATTAGTATTGTTGGCAGCATGCATTTCTTAAGAGTGTTTCCAATGGTCCATTTATGAGGACGTTTTGTCTAAAATTGTATTCCCTGTAGCTGTAATTTATTCATTGGCTGTGCTAGGAGCTACGGTAAAATGCCAAACAAAATGAAAAGGCAGAGGGAAATTGATTTCTGTTTTCTAAATGGGGTATTCCTATTTTTAAAGGTAGCTCTTGTCAGCAGATAAACTTTCTAAACTAAAAAAATATCCTTTAGGAAGTCAAATGCATATACAGATGGGGGAATTTGTGAATTTAAATTTCATCATAGAATTCTAACTATAATTGGAAAGAAATTACTGGAAGCACCTCAGCCAGATATCTTAGAACATGAGGCATCTTTGCACCTTACTCTACTCCTATGTGTGCTGTGTGGGCGCTCAGATTCCTCACTAAAATATCCCCTGGAAGCATCTGGGTCCTAGGTCAGAACTGCTCTCCTGAATGCGCCCAACCTCCAGCCCCTGAAGTAGCTAAGACAACACGTGCCAAATTCCATATCTGTTACGCGAAGTTCCCACGAATCAATCATTTTCCTCTTTTACATCACAAGAAGCATAATGCATTCCTAATGATCTCAAACGTATGTCCCCATAACATTTAACGCCATTGCATCATAAATCACATGTACCCTCAAAGTGACTGTATTAAACTCGGCAAGGGCAGGCACTGCAAGCCAGGGAATGGTACTTATTACACCACAGACCAGCTGCTTTATAAAACTTTTCTTGAAGCAGTCTAACAAGTTCTTACCGAGTGAAGCTTCTGGTAGAGGCCACACGCATTGCATACATATCCGCCATTTGCATTCTTTCGCCAGAGAGAGGTCTTTGTGGTCAAGCAATTGGCACAAAAAACACCCGAGCCTCTACGCCTCTGAAATGGGGGAAGGGGGGGAAACACAAGGTCAGAGGTGAGTCACATGATCTGTGGAGTTAGACCAAATCAACCCAGGAGTTTTGTCTTTAGACTAGCAACAATGACAGTATAAAACCACACAGCCCATAATGAGGTCAGGTTCAATTGTGTTTAATAGGCACCACTGATTTTCATTATAATTAACCCTACAGTGATGGATGAGGTGTGTGCAACACCAAAGGCTTTTCACAGAAACAGCTTTAACTTTTTGAACTTTGGGTTTTGTGCCTTTAATGATGGCTCCTAAGCGCTGAACTCTAAAATATACCTTTTGAAAGTGTCAAAACCAAAGTCAAAAGACAGCGCATGGCAGTATGTTTAATATGTTTTTGAAACAGAGGAGCACAGGCTACCTGAGCTTTAAAATACAGTCAAGGTTGGAATAAATACAACACGTAAACCACTTACAGTTAAACCTGACTTGTGTCTTTTTTTTGTACATCATTCGTGTAAACTAAGTATTAAAAGAATGTGAGGCACTCGATTTTAGGTTTTAGACTGCAACAGTAAAATCTGAAAGTGAGCACCTTCTATTTCCCACAGCCGAGAGGACCAGCAGAAACTTACACCAACTAGAAGTATAGTATTACTAATGAGAACTCTTATGAGGTGCCTGCTTAAGCCAGACAACATAGTCCCATCAATGGCTATTTATTTATTTTATTTGACTCAGACTTGGAAATCACAAGCATTTCTGAATACAAATTGATTTTGGTGGGCTGCATTCTGTAATCACCAGATTCAGAGATAATCTAAGAATATTTGAAAGTAGATAATTAGTACTGCTTGCTCCATTCTTGCCATCAAGTAATGATTCCATTAAACTCATTGAAACAAAAGTCAGGCTGTGTTTGTACGCGCGTGCAAATACGGACAGGCAGGAAATGGAACTCTCTTGCTGCAGAAAGAGGCCGCCTGAATTGCAACTCCACTTGCCTTTCTCTAGGAAGCAAAGCCTTTAATGATAAAATACGCATATTAGATAAGAAGTGGAAAAAATCTTGCTGGAACCCCATTTTATTATACATTTAAAATTACAAATACCGTAAGTCAAAATTTCAGGGATTCATAAAATTTAGGCAATTTATTTAACTTGAGTCCATACTGTAGACGGCTGGTATCCTTGCCAAGAAAATACAATGGTTATAATTGTGCTCTGATACATTTCAAATGGAAAGCTTTCTGCAGACATAATTTTGGCTTCAAGACTGGAACACTTTCTTGGCATTGAAAGGGCATTTGATTCATCGGGTGTTTCACAATGTATCACTAAAAAGACCTGGTGAGCAGCCAGTTCCCTATAGGGTAATTTTTCCATCCAGATGCAAGTGCTATCAGAGGCCCTCGTCAGCTAAACTAATTATGATCTTGCAATTGCTGATGCCTGCTCACTCTAACATTCGACATCCTCCATTAATCATCAATACAAGGAAAATGAATGAAACGTAAAGAAATGAGGGCCGGTAAGCTGCACAGCCATAAAAATCTGAAATGAGAGCAATAATTTAGCAAGATTGGGGGAATGTTTTTAGTGAGCACAAAGTCAGGCTAACAATTGCCCTTTTCAACCAAGAACACGATTTCATTAGTGTAGCAGGTTGTGCTACTTTGGATGATGTAATAAATGCTTGATTTTTTTTTCACAAAGATAATCTCTGGCTCCCCTTTTTCTCCCTCCCCTCCCCAAGTCGGGACCAGGAATGTATCATAAATTTATAAACCTCAGTAAGAGCAAAAGCAAATGGGTGTCAGTTCACAAGTGCCAGTGTTGACCTACTGCAAAAGTAGAGAGACTCCTGTTTCCCAAAAATCAAGGAACTCTTAGAGGTTGTGTTTATTGAATACTCCAGGGCCCCCCTTTTCCTGAAGCAAGTTGGGGAGCCGTTAGGTTATAATTGTGAAACTTCCCTGGGGTCACACCATCTTCTTCTTAGATCTAAATGACATGTTTGGCAAATAAACACCAACTTGATCCACATAAAGCCACTGTAAATGTCCATTTGGAAACCAACCCACATATATGGCTGAGGCTCAAATTTGAATGTGTAACCATTCTCCAGACTGCTTTTCTTTCCTTATGCCCTGGGTGCTTGACACAGCATGCCAAAGTGGGTGTAATCCTGTTTTCAGAGAGTGTTTCAATCCTTGCACAATTTTGTGCTTAATTCTCTTGCAAAGAAAATGCCCTTCATTAGTTAGAGGGGAAGTCCTGAAATTACAGCACTAGTTTCTACAGGCATATCTTGATTAAGCAGCACTTATGCTCTAATCAAGGCTGGTATATTTAAGGTAAACCATACCTGTATTTTAAATATACCAGGGGTACTTTCGATTCACTTACCCAGTACAGCATGGAGGTGAATAATCATGTTTAGGAGTCAGACTACTTATATTCAAAACATGTCTCTGCCTTTTGCAGGCTGCAACTTTGGGCAAGTCACTAGACCTCTCAATGCTTAAATGTCCCTGTCTCTGAAGTGTGAGCTGCTGTATTACAGGAGCTCATGGATGTAATTAAAACAGTGCCAGCGATATAGTAAACTTTGTAAGTTAGCCACTTGTCGAGGGGGTTCAACTGTGATTTCTTCCTTGAGAAAAAATACTTTGTTAGTTTTTCATCTCCTTAGTCTACCAATTGAGCCTTTTAGATATACTTAAAACATATAGCTGGATATTACCAACTGTATTTCATTTTGTCAATCTTATCAAACATGAGAATGGAAAGTTGAGTCAGAGTGAAATCCCTTGGTGTTCACACCCAGAATTCAGCAGGAGCGCGCTCGTGTGGGGGCGGAGAGCGGGAGGGAGGTGAGAAACACTTGACACATTAAGTCACCTCCCATCTAAACAGACCTATCATGTTGGTAAGCACTGAAGAGCCTTATTTTTGGTGCACCTGGAATTTCTGGAAGCAGCAGAGAAGGTGGGAGAAGCGGATAGTGTCCTTAGCTATGTGACCAGAGAATCACACAACTGTGCCACATCTTCCAAACCACAACACAGGTGAAAGTCCTGACACAGTCACACTGTGTATAATGTCATCTTGCTGGACACAGTAAGGCACTGCTCTTGAAGTTATCAACATCTTCAGTCCAATCAAGTGCAGAGAAGCAGTTGCCAAAGGAAGGCAGAATAGAAGTCTCCCTTGCCCCACTTTTAAAAAACAATCTTGGCCTTGTTAGAGAGAAAGAATGGCACTGAAGACCTTATTGCATTCTAGTTTATCATGCATGACAGAGTTCTAAAATATTTTTTCCTTCTCCATTAGACTATGTTTGTTAAGGACAGAAATCATGTTTCCTAACAGGCATCAAATATAGGTAATAAGTATGTAGGACAGTGCTCAAAACATTAATAAAGTTGAACCTGCTATTGTTATCATCAGTACTATTTTTAAAAATATCATCAGTACTATTTTTTTAAATAACTTTTTAAAACTATTGCTTTTAAATGTCTCTTATTCAGGTTGACAAGTTCATCTCCAGCTGGGCAGAGAAGGCCAGTGATGTTGTAGAAAATAAAATCAAGAGAACTAATTTTCTAGTCCTACCTTTCACACTTACTTTTGACAAACAGCTGAAGCCAAGTACATGCTAGGTCCTAAGGATACAAGATTGGTAAAACAAAGCACCAATATTCCTTTACACACATCTTCATAGTGATATGCTGCAGATGCTTCTATTACCTGCATGTGTATGTTTAAATGGTAAGATTGTTTCCCTTTTTTCTATAAGCTGTTTTTAAGATGGATAATAATTTTACCTTCATGACTTTGTGTAGGAGGGAGGAGAATGTAGTCACATTAAAAGGGATGCTTCTGGGAAAAGGCATGATACGGGTAAGTAGCTAGTGGGTCACACCAGTGGCATATGTGAGGCACACGTACTGTTCAGCATGATCTTACTCTCCTCTCAGGCTGAGGGAGAGCTGCACTCCTACGTCTCTGGAGCAACACACAGTCATAGCATTCTCTGGGCTTGGCCTTCTCTAAGGGCACCTGCTACCTCTATGGGGGCAGAAGGCGAGAGTGAAGGAAGGTGAGCCAAAAACCAAATCTATGTGAAAGTCACCTCAACTGACAATTTTTACAGAGGAAATTACAGAATCAAACAATTCAAGGAGTTATTTTGTAAGTCCAATTTTTAATAGTTTGCCTAATAACTTGTGTATTCCATGGCAAAGTCATAGACTTATAGTTAAAGTTGAGACTTTAGGCCTCCATGTTATGTCTGTTTGGCTGGCAACCTCCCTTGTGAAAAAGAAGGATAGTAGTAGGAACACTTAATTGTAAGGAATTCTGAAGCCAGCCCAGTGACCAGCCTAGCAAGTGCTTTTCAGTGAAAATTACTGAGAATTCTTCAGATCATCGGTTTTCTTTCCATATTTCAAATGTATTATAACAATATTGATTTTCACAATAGCAATTTAAGTGATGAATCTGGAGAATCCTCCATGACAGGATTTGAAATAGAAAGTGACACACCCATTTTTTAACATAATTTAAATAAATCCAACATAATTTTTTTTTCCTACTGTGGAGTGCACCAAGAAGTATGTAACTACATAACTTAAAAAACAAAACCGAAAACAAACTCCCCAAATACTTCAGTCTTTACGTTCCCAGTTAACCATTGTATGGTGGCCCTGGTTTTACATTTTTCTAAGCTTCTGATTCAAGTTCTGCTTTTAGGGGGCTTAATTTCTTAGTTATGTATCACTCTGGGTTGAGCCTTGGCACATGTGTTGGTAAACCCAGATGTGATTTTATGGAAAAAAAACAAAAAACAAAGAAAGGTTTTAAAATTAGTTCAGCTGCTTTTATTGCTTATTTTATTTCATTGTTTGAATATCAGCCCAAAACAAATATTTTAAGGTTTTCAAATTTCATTATTAAGAAAAAATTGATTTCATTTAATTAATAAAATGTAAATTTGATTGACTTATTCATTCAAGTGGTTTACCATTTAGAGGCATGGATATTCATCCCCAAGTACAGAAATGATCCTTTCCAATAGTTTTCTGTAAGTAAGAACCATACTGAAACCATGTAATTACATAATAAACCTTGATAGGCAGAGTATTTACTCACATTTTTTATGGTTTTATATCTTAGCTATTTTAAATCTAATCAATCTGAAATTTGATATGCATGCTGTTAGTCTGGATGTGCCGCAAATATTTTTAACTCTTTCAGCAATTTCTGTGTTTATTTGATTACATCAAGAATCTTTTGCGAACTTCATTTTAGGGAAATACACTGATGGCTATGATAGAACCTTCTGGTACAATTCTGTAGTAATAAAATTTCAGCGGTAAATTTAATTCAGTTCAAGTTCTGGGAATAATTATTGGATGTCCACCATGTGCCTGGCACTGTGTTAGAGGTGATGTATATGATAGACACAGTCTGCCATCTCTCAGTTTCCAGTAGAACCTGCTGAGAACATACTAAACGTAGAGCTAACGTGATACAAACTGAGATTGTTCATGCACACTGACAATTTAATTCATGTAAATTAAATGGAAACTTTTCCAAAGAGTATTTCCCATGAATAAATCTCATTTAAAGGCTGAAAGTTTTCTAAGAATCAGAGAGCTTACTATATGTGCTCCTTTATAAAAAATGGATAGTAGTCTAGTCATTTCAGAAACAAGTTGACCCTTGTTTAGTGTCCCATTGGTAATAATGTCCTATCAACAGTACTGCCTTATAACCAAAAGAGTTGGTGCATTAAATAATGTGTTCATTACTGTAATATATATAGTAGACATTCAATAATTCTCAGTAAATGATGAATATTATCTTAGTTGTTATCTCAATTATTCGCCACTTGGAGATATAGAAGGCTATATCCACTCCCAGTTCCCTGCAATACAGAATTAACCAGCTATTGACTACACATCAGTAGAGGTTACAGAATATATAGACTGCAGCACCTCAAACCTTCTAAAAAAAATGGTGGCTTGCAATGAACACCTTTAAATTAATAATCAATATTTTATTGGAAGCACAGGCTGGCCAATATTTAGCAAGAGCAGGAAAAGAACTCTGCCAACAGAAAGCAATAGTTACCAATATTTTGGCTGACTTTTGTTCCAAAAAAATTGTGAAGAATTAGTTGAAATGGGATGTGCAGCAGGTCTCTGCCTGCTGTAAAAAAGCCCTCTTTGCCCTCAGATTTCTTGCCAGAAGATTAAAGAGATGCTACAAGGTTCAACCATACACCGATCTTACAATCACCTATCTCAAAGTTTGGAAACCTGTTTGGCCTGCTTATTAAATTCACTTCCTCAACACATCAGCAAAGATAATGGAGACCAGTGTGAACTAAACTGACATCACTAGCTAGGAGCAATGGAACAACTTCTGTTCCAGGATATGAGACAATACATGCTCCAGGAATCATACATTGTACCTGGGTATGAATGCTCCTAAGACATTCTACTCACATGGCACCACATGGGATGTGACCAATACATCAGGAAACATTAGTGTGTTGAACACATTAGCTCTATTTCTCCTGAGATGCAATTGGTGATTCTTAGAGTGGGACAGTAGAAAAACTAAGAATTCACAATGCATATGCCATATTTTAAATTATTCCTATGGATTCTTCAAATCTGCAGAATTTAGAAATTTGTCATATACACATAGGACCCACCACAGAAGGATCCCATCTCTGTTCTCTGACTTACCCATACCTGGTAAATGAGCAAAGCAAATATTCAATGTCATACACAAATTACATAACAGAACCAGGGCTAGAAAAACACAGATCTTTGGAGTTCTAATAGTGTTGTTTCTGTAATAATGTTGTTTCTTTAAAGGAAAATGCATTTGCATGGTCAAAAATATGGCTGAAAATTTGCACTGTCTTTTTTCATTCCACATGGAAATTACCATTATCAGAAAAACTACTCAAGCTCCTCGCGGCCTCTGTTTCTGCCAGCCTGGATCCATTTTCAGCTTCAGCTACAACAACGGTTGATGAGTTGTTCTAAAGGTACTTTTTTCAATGCCAGTCCCCAAATCTGACACTGAAAAGGGGAAAAAAAAGCTTTGCGAAGTACAGTTGAACAATTTTAGTGCCTCTAAGGCAAACTTCAGCATGACAGTAGAAGAACTGAATTTGTTTTAGTAAATATATTGCAAATTTCATTTAAGCAATATATTGTAGTGAACACATTATGGGAATTATTCACATTACAAAAATAAAAATTTTGGTGATAGAGACCTGTTCTACAAAAAGCCGAAAGTTCAAAGGGCTCACTTAAGTATTTAACTAAAGACACAAATAGTGATTTTATGTTATCTATATAAGGTTGCCTTTATAATAGATAATGATGACTGGTTATTTTGAAAGAAACAAAAATTACCAATTTATAATCAGTAGTTCTCTTCATATTAGCTAACAGATTTGCAGGGTTCATGAAGTGTTACCATCTTCAAGGCATTTACATATACATCCATGGTTCCTCAAAGGTTCCTAACATTCTTGGGAGTCATAAAATCTTTTGATGACATTTATGACACTCTCCCCAAGAAAAAAAGATATCAAAATATTTTATAAATAACTTTAGGATGTGCAAAAGAATGTCATTCACATATATATACACACAAAGATTCATATGGATCTGAGTGCCCATGGATCCCAAAGTAAATAACCGATCTATGTTATTCCAGTTCAGATTCAAAATGAATCCCTAAGTATTATTACTATTCTCCTACTTTTTTGATGAGGTGAAAGACTGAGAATGATTCTTCTTCAACTTACCAACTGTCAAAAAATAGATATCCCAATCCACAAATCTAGGTAAAACACAGGATTGTAGTCTAAAAGCCATTTTTTAATAAATTATCCAATCGAATTCTCTTGTTTGACTATTTTTTGTCCCTTCATTAACAGTCACCATCACATATTTAGTATTTATCAAATACTTATTATGTGTAGGATAATATACTATATGTTTAGTTTCATTATACAACATCTTCAAAAATGATCTTAAGAGACAGGTGGAATTATCATCATCATTATTATTATTACCACTACTGCCACCATCACCACCACCACCACTACTGCAAGTATTATTGTTTTTATTATTGTTATTCCCTCCACTTTACAGATGAGAAGACTGAGACTTAGAAACACATTTCAGTTCCTAATAGCAGGGCTCACATACAAACCCAGGTCTCCCTCATTTCCGAACTGCAGTTCCTAACCAAGTTCCATGACTTATTACTAAAGAGGCGATTGCGGAATTTTTACCAAAAATATTACACCATAGCTTGGCTTTGAAGAGCCCTTATCTCTTCAAACCACCATATAACAGCTGATTGAAATTATGCAAGTTTTGAGGTACCAGAAAGAAATGACTCATCCTTGATCAGATATGGCAACGATCTGTTTTGAGGTTGGTAGATACAGTCATAGCCAGAGGGACGCAGCATTCGGCTGATTGTAAGGAAGCAGGGGGCAGGGGGATGGGTGCGATACATGTGTTTTGATCTTGCCATCTCAAAAAAGAAAAAAAAAATGTATGTGAAATAAGCCTCTGCTTAAAAGCAGAAATTAGTGACACCACTGACTTGGCCCCACAGAATGCCGGTCGCATGGGAGGGTAGATGTGAATTAGCAGTTGTTTATTTTTGCATTTACCTTGGTAGAGGTGGGGTGGGAAAAATGGTGCTGGGGTTTGCATGAGTTCTGTAAACACATATGTTCAGGTAACAATTTACTAGATTTCCTTTACATATTTGTACATTCCCTAGAGGAGACCATTTGCACTGTATAGTATAATTATGCAAGATAAGACACTACCAATTCTGAAAGATGAGTTTATTTTACAAACTGACTCAGATTTAGATAATACAAAAATATTTATAATTATTTTCCCTTAAATGTTTTCCCCCATTATTACATGTAAATGTATATATTCTTCATCGACCTCTGGTGTTGACTTTGATACTTTTCATGTGTGATACAGTTTCCATGTCACTGTATAACAGCAACGCTCAAACTATTCTCAACTCTCAAGTTGAGAGGACATAGTTCAGATCTGATGTTAAAAATCTGCAAATGTGTCACAAGAGATTTGAATACAAAATTTGCAATTTGGGCTAAATACCTGGACTGTAAACTACATTGGGAGTATATCAGGAATAGACTATACTGGGACTGTATCTGGGAATACTTCTTGTATCAGTTCATCCTCAATGACTTTAAAATAATCAGTGGAGGAAAACCTAAGAGAAATGAAGCTGAACTTCATGTAAATTTTTGAATCTATAAATAAGACTTTAAAAAGGTGAACTCATTTTTAGTCAATTTTGTATCTCCTCAGGACATACAAAATCATTAGTATTTAAACATACTTTTCCTATGGTTAAAATAAGAGCCTAGCATGTTATGTCATTGTTCAAGTGGAAGATGTGTTTTTAAATAAGAACTGTGAGTACTATAGGTAAAACCATATCAGAGCAGATAATTTCATTACAGAGGCACTGTGCAGATCAGGGAAATCTAAGCTGATTTTTCAAGTTTTAATGCCATTGTTTTTTTAAAAACAACAACTTGGAGTTATGGATTTACTTAACAATAATATAATTTGGTAATAACTGAAATCTTTCATGGGAAAACTGGTTCTTCAATAACCCACACAGTCAAATCACACAGGAAAGTACTGTACTAGGCAGTCCTCCTGTCGTCCCCCCCCTCCATCTTCAAATAGCTCACGTACATGACTTCCTTTTCCATTACCAACTTGTCTGCAGTACCATCTGTAAAAACGAACGCATATACCTTGTGCGGCCAGTTTATGCTTTTGCACGTCCATTAGTGGGACTGGCTGCAGCTGCTCAAGAAGAAAGCAATGATTGTCTTTGCTTTCATATATATATATATATAAATTCCCCCTCTTGTACTGCTATATCAGTGCAAGGCAATACATCGTCTTGGGTAGGGAATGCTCTTAATAACCTTACTCGGACCAGGTTCTCTGTGTGATCTGGAGTTTGTTAACCACACTCTATCACATACCAAAGCAAGAACTACCTCATCGCATCGAGCACTCTCGAGACGACCCCTCAGTCATTCCTACCAAGAAGAACAGTTAAAATCACTTTGTACTTTGACATTTTGTACATTAGCATAATATCAGGAAACCAATACTGAGGCCTGGCAGCATATCCCGAGACACAAAACTTCTGGTGAGTGAGATTTTATTTCATGAGAGGGACTTTGAAAACATAACACAGCAACTAACTTTCCTAAATCATTATTTTTCCCTGCCTCATGTTTATACTCTTTTTCTGTTGGCATTATGTTTTCCCTACATGGACATTAAACTGTTCACCATCTCCACAGAAGATGCAAATAAGTTAAAGCAAGAAAACTATCCTAAATTATTTTTTAAAAAGTGATTTGCCTATGAGAAATGTTTCACCCTATTGTGGGATAATAGGAAGACAAAACAAAAAGAAAAAAGAACACACCATCAATTACCAAGCTCTTAAAATAAAAGTATTTGGAAAAAAAGATCCTTAGAGAAGCTGAAATTGAAAACACACAAAAGAAAAAGGGATCCAAAAAGAATGGTTTAATTGTTTTCCTGTGTCATTCCACATTTACAAATTTACCCCAAATGTATCAAGCTGGTCTTCTTCATACGAGGCACCTTGTTGTCAATGTGTAAGCTTAGCTTTTGTAACATTACAATGTCAATTCTGCCTCAGCTTTTCATATACTGAATAGTGTTAAATTATCAAACGGCTCTGCTTTAATGGCATTTAAGTATAGGAGACAGTGCTAGGTTCCAGTGATTTACATACAAAAGTCATTCTCAGACCAAGGGCTTGGAAGGACCCACTTTTGTTTAATCTTTGTATTATTAGTACTTTGAACACAGTAGGCATTTAATTAATGACAGCTTCAGTGAATTGACCTGTATCAGGAAAGAGGATTCTGCCAATAAATAGTTTACTAAAATATATGTGTGGGTGCACATACATACTTGCTCTGACTGAAAGATTACACTTTAAAGAGCAGCTTTATTCATGAAATATAAATGGCAATCATCCCTACAGATAATTTGACTTAGTTTCACTTTTGTGAAATGCAAAAGAAAATAAAGTCTGCACCATACTCACACTACATATTATGCAGCAGAAAAGAAAAAGAATGGGCTTTGAGCTTCTGAGCAATTCGAAGAACTAGTACAAGTGGCGTATGTTGGTGTGTGTACACATGAATCCACTGAAACATTTTCAGCACTGACACGTAGTGAGAGGTCACTAGTTGCTTTTATTTACATTAAAGCAATATCATATTTTATAAATGGAGCTAAAAGACCAACGCTGTTGTTAGATTAAAGAGAAACATTTCCATGAGTTTCCTGGAAAGTTAAGAATTAATATAATTAACTCCATGTACAAAAGACTGAAAAAGAAATGAAGCACAGGGCCTAGAAGAGTGTCTTGTATGTCAGCGTAATAATTGTTGATTGTAAGAGATAGAAAACAAGACATCAATAACTTGTGGTTTGTTTCATTTCTATGTTAGAGTTCTCTTATTCCCATACACACTCAACATGGGAGAATACTGAATGCTGTGCTCGACAGGGATCAGGCACTAAACGAGCAAAAAACCCTTCTCCTAATTTCAGAAGATATTGAATAACTGAGTAAGCTTTTAACATGTATATACACATAAATAATTCAGTATCTATAGCTGCATATTTTTGCACATTTACACAAAACTTACACAGGAGGACCTCATATTTATTTTATTTTTATGATGGAAAAAAGTATGAAGTGTGATCCTAAAACTCTTAACATGTAGGTGACTGTCTTACAGAAATTTATCATATCAACTATGCATTAAAAAAATAAGTATCGCTCTCCTTTCTTCCCTCTCTAGATTTTTCTAGTGACTTATTCACTTTCATGAGATTCATGAGTACATCGAAGATAATATTTCTCATCCAAAAATGTTAGTAGAAATGTGAGGAAGGAATGACTATCCTTTGGAATTTTCTAGAACATAAAGGAATGCTTGGTAGGTAAAGTTTCCTTATGCCTATTAGTCATTCTAGCTGAGGTAGTTTTCATTCGGTGTGGACACATAGATTATATAATCATAATATAATATACGACAGTGAACTGATTAATACATAACAAAAATTTATTACTAATAGATCAAGATTTAAAAACTTTTGTATAAGAATTAATTTTGGATGCTGGCTGTAACCTTACATCTGTAAGCAACTCTTTGGAATTTGACATTCTCTGTTGATGAATGAATGAATGAATACATTCATACACTCACATTTAAATATATATGTGCATATATGTATACATTTCTTTTAAAAAAGGCTTTAAAGTTTGCCAATTTAATAATCTAAAAGACTTAAAGGCTGATGGTCTCATATTTTAAAATGTTTACTTTTAAAAAACAGAAAGTTACTTCTTTCCTATGTTAAGGGTTATAGCTGACTAGAAGATCAAGTTATCTCTGATGAAAAAGTAGATGTAGCAAGTGTAATGGCAGAATCAATGAAACCTAAGAAACCAGCAGGTAGCATTTCATTAAGAATAAGTAATTTATGTGTGATTAAGAACATTTCCAGATATTACATATTCCAAAAAACTTATGACTCTCTGAAGGAAAAGTCAAGTGGCTAGATCTGACTTAAATCATCCCTCTTTTTCTACTTATTTTCCAAGATTGTATTTCATTTATTGTGTGTATATACATATACACACACACATACTTGGTGTACCCATGTGTATATTTCTTTGGCAAAATAAAAATGGAAATAGTCATCTTCCTTTAGATTCATTCGAAATGAAAGGAATAATTCAAAAATAAATGGAATGGCCTGATTGGTACCAGACTAAGATTCAAAGCAATTCACATTTCCAAAAAAATAAAAATAAAAGGAAAGAAAAGTGAGCCTTAAACATAAAAGTCCTAACTTTTAAAGAAAAAGAAAAATCACCATTAACAGAGGTTTAGCTAATTAGTCGATCTCATGCATAGCTTTTATGTGTGTAGGTTTACAAATTTCAGAAAATGACCAAATTATTCCACTTATATCTTTAACTTGACCCTTTCCAGAATTTGACCTTCCTAATAGATTTGTTTTATAAGATATGACATCTTGAACAGCTGTGCTATTCTTTCTTGAACTTGTTTTTTTTTTTTTAAGCATGAAAATAGACTGATTTGCTAAAGTGATTCTTCGGTATCAGTGGGGGAAGGGAGGTATCAGAAATGGAAAAATAAAATGAGTTCCTATCTGAGCAAGTCATTTTAAAATTCAGAGAAGAAAAGAAGTATTGCAAACATTTGTGGTCAGTTAAGAAAATGATGTAGAAAGAATCTGAAACTAATCACTGTGAATTGAGCTCATTAATATATGGACATATGATTATTAAAATGGGGAAGCAATTCATTTGAATGTGCTGATCTTCAAACACCCTATCCCTGAGTGGATGACATATACTCACTGCAAATTTCAGTATATTTCAAGTCCAGATTTTTATTTTTTAAACCTAAATATAAATCAGGATTACGTGAGACAATTTCAGGAAAAAATTTTCTAAATTTCTCACAGGGCAAATAACTTGCAGGCACATTGGGAATTTTAACCTATGCTAAAAATACCTCTAGATAAGTTATATTTAATACAGCAACTAAACAGTTTGATTTGGGATATTGATTCTATTCAGAATTCTCTTAATGATAAAAGCAACACTGGATTTATAGCTGAAGTAGGAAGTGGAAACAACGAATGTGTAATAGTTACATATTCTACCCCTACTCAAGGCTGTACCAAGTTTAACCTCGTAGAGATAGTCGGGGTTTAACTGGTATTTTTCTACCTTGCCTCACATGGCATCTAGACTTAGAAGTCAATAAAGTACTTCAGACAAATAATAAATTGTAGCACAGTATTAAAAGCACATATGAAAGCTATTCCTAATTTCAATTACAGCTTTAATACGTTAGTTATGTTTATCTGATTACTGCTTCTGATAGAGCTACCATTGTCTAACGTGTCCTAAAGCACACTGTTCTTTTTACAAAAGGTGGAGGTCTTTGGGTCGGGGGAGGGGAGAAACAGACAACTCTGTTTCCAGTGTCTAGGGGATAATTGTTACCTTTCTCCTTTTCAACTTTAAAAGAAAGCAGTGTCTATTTTATGCTCAGAGCAGCTGTTTTAGGGTCCTGCTGTCAGAATATTTTCAACTTGGGTAGGTTTAGGATTATTTAAAAAAGAGTACTGTATCACAATACCTTCTCTTGCTGCTAATCACTGAGCATGTATAATGTCCATACACAGCGTGGTAATTAACCCAGGAGATGTGTATTCACACTCACTTTTGCATGTATGTACACACATGTATGCATACGTATATTTTACATGGGTGATTCTAACTGGTTTAATTTTTAAAAATTTGGACAACTCTGTGACTGAAATGTTATATTGGTAGTCTGAAATATAATAAAATAACAGTATTTGGTCTCCTGAGTGCAATTTACATTTCAAAACAAATTCTGAAAACAATATTCAAGGGAAAAACAGAGGAGCCTCTTAAAGTTGACATGTTCTTTTACTTTACTATGCAATATACTATTGCAATATAATTCCCTAAATATTAGTAGAGAGGTTTTTCTTTAATAGTCTACCAAATTCATTTGCACTAGACTATTATAGCTAAGACAGTATCTTTATGTTTTGTAAAAAAAAAATATTACCCTTATCACTTAGTTACAGTTCATAAAATTAACAAAAATCATTACTTTGAAAATACATTGTTCAGTTCATAGTTTAAATGATTGGAATTGCCTCTTTTATTAGATACATACATAATTTTTAACTTGGCAATATTGGTGTAATTTTCCATTAGAACTACAATTAAAATTCATTTTAATTCAAGTCATAAACACTGGTTTCCTCTAGCTTCCATTTAAGTTGATTTAGATTTTCCTTAGCAACCAATGCACAGCCTTCTGCAACCCTTTATTTCTTTGAATGTTTATTACCTGTTGAAATGTTCTTGGCCTGCAGAAGTAGCAGACAGGAAAGGAAAAAACTTACAACTTACATGTCTGATATTTAATCAATAAAGGAAGGATTTTCTTCCTTAGGAATTTACTTCTCTGTGAACTCTGCCTCTTCTCCTCTTTCAGGAACAGAAATGTAAACTGCTTCTCACAAAATCAAAACCCCAGGTCACTAAACCATATTGGAAAGCATAAGAAACATGCCCTTATTTACTTATTGATTATAAATTATTCACCTATTATTTTTGAATACAATTGCTATTCACTTTCTATGACACAAAGACAAGACAAAGTCTCTTCATCTAAACTCATCTTTGTACTTCCAAAGTTTCTCAGAGGTATATATCATCATATTCGTTATACAGGTTCTCTCAGTGATAGAAAATCTTTCCTGGAGGGCTGATCTCATTTCTGGAAGAAAACAAAATGTACTCAGAGTAAAGTGGATGAATAAGATACCAGGACTACATTAGTAGTACCCAAGGATGATACACTAAAACAAACACTAGCCAGCATAGCATGGGCACTGATCAGAATCAGAACCAGCTCTAGCTGGAGTGCAGGAACAATTTGAGGAACCCTCTATGAGGCCAGGTGCTACCCCTCACTGCTGGAGGATGGTGGTTCCCACAGAGCAGTCATGGAGGAGCACAGCACCTGGCGCATCCAGAACCTCCAGGGGACTCGGGGGTAAGGCTTGTCAATCAGGATCGATGTTTTCTGACAGGGCTGAATATTAGTCCCTGTGGTGTCTTTAGTAAAAATCAGATGTAACTAGCAAATCACTGGTATGATCACATGGCTCAAAAACTGGTGCTGATCATTATTCTAAAGACTTAAAACAATGTTCTCTCCAATGTCAGCAAAACCTGAATAAATTGGCAGCTTCTCAGGTGGTTGTTTTGAAAGTCTACACTCCCTTGGTAATAAGTTCTGGTATGTTTATTTATAAATGTCTTATTACTTTAAATTATCACCTCATATAAGAAGAGTTCAGTGCTTTTGAAGTGTTTATAATTTTGAGGGAGGTAAGGTAAATATACATGAAGCAATTAAGAGAATGATGTAGACATATTTAAATCCTAAGATTTTTATGATTCTTAGTCCTCTAAATGCTACAACAAATGAGAAATGCAAAACACACACATGCATATAGCTGGTGGGATTTGAATAAACTCTTGTTACCCATCACCGAGTCTCTTAGTTTCTTTCAGATGATTGTGGCAGAAAATGAGACCAGATTATCATCAAGACACATCTTCTGACTCGGGCAGTGAAAAACAGGGAAAACCTCTGACTTTAGGCATGGCTTCATCAGGATTCAAGTATCTTGAGAGCACTATTTCTCTCCCCTGATGCTGACTACAGTCTCATGCACACAGACCTTCTCCTGGATGGCAAACTGGCTATTGGACAGCTAGTGCCATGTGCTCAACTAAGCAAGTGAGAGGGCAATACGGAGTGTGCTCTCCTGATAACTCACCCCAATGGCCTCAACTGGGGCCTTGCTGGCCAGACTCGGCTCATGTTCCTGTCCCACTACGGCCAGGTGGGATGCAGAATAGAATGCCCAGGTTGGCTTATTAGGTATAGAGTAGTTTCTTTAAAGTGAGTTACAAATTACCTGGTGATCTTGCCCAAATGTAGATTTTTCCTTAGTAGGTCTGACATGGGATCTGAGATTCAATATTTCTAATGAACTCCCAGTTTGGGCAACAAGAAATTAAGGCATACACTTAAGCCCTACATTGGAGGCAAAACCCAGTATCTGAACTAGATGAAATACAAGTGAGGGAGGTGCGGATTCTTACGAGGAAATTAAGGACTGTTACCATAAGTAAGACATCTACAAATAAGATAAAATTTCTCAAAAAATAAAATCACATTTCTTCTATAAATAAATTCTCTTTCTCGCTCTCCTGCATCTTCTTTTTCCAGAAGAGGAACATTTTAGTTAAGTAGGGTGTATGTGCTGACAGCACCGCTCATCCTACTTGAGTAGTCCATCCATGCCATTTAGTATTTTCTTTGGTTTGAATCATCCTTGAAAGAACCCATCATTATCTACACTTCTCATGTAACCGTTTTTGACAAAATTGATCCATGCCATTTTCTTTCTTCTACAAAAGCCACACTATGAGGAGGTAGGTAGTATAATGGTCACTCTGCCCCCAAAGAGTCTGTTTAGAAGAACTTGGCAGAACCTTATTGGCACAAAAAGCAAGGATACACCAGTGACAGGTGCCATGGTCAACTGTTTAAGATTCAATCAGGGTCACTTCCTTAGTTCACAATGGATATACAGGATATGTTTGGAAGGCTCACAATGAAAGCCCTGTGGCCAGCTCACATGAGAGCTCTCCTGACGGTGGATCTGTACGTGAAAGACCAACAGGGCTCTTCAGGCACCACAATGATGACAAAGGCAGCATCAGATTTTGTCCTGAATGCGTGAATTTACTATCCTGTGTCAAATATCAAAAAGTACTTAAGGGGTCAATAACTGGTCCCACTGGCACATATGTCAGAAAAATAAATAATTGGCAAATGTATTATCCTTAAGAAAGGCTTACCTTCTTTCATATGAAGTGTCTAAATGGACTGGGGAAAAAAAATGTACCTCTTCTGGTAGTATGTCTAGCCCGAGCTCATATTTACATGGCAAATATTAGATTAGCTATTATCAATTTCAACTTTTGCTCTCTTCACATCCTTAAGGAGTTGGTATTCTCCTTTGTTTGAATTCTACATCACTGGGCATATCTCTAGTTTGTCTAGGTTATAATTCAGAATCAAAGAGAACATGAGAATTTCTATTCTTTAAAATACCTATTCTTTCTAAGGCAAAGAAAAGCTGTTACATTTCTTCCCATGAACAACAAGCACCTTATAATCTAGCAAGTGAATTTTCTAAGGGTTTTATGAGGGCATTAAGGCTAAAATGCCCAAACATGGCCTATTTTTTCTACAACTAAATGAAAGCAGCCCAATATCATCCATAAAATGTACAAGAGTCTAAGAAATAGGAAACAGTACAAAGCTCACTGCCAAAAGTATGTAAATCTAACTCCAAGAAGTCTTACATGCACAGGATTGCCTAAGCACCAAGGCCATAGCACACTAAATGTGATAATCAGGTGATATTTATCTGTAATTCATTTATACATTCCTTACTATTTAATGCCATTCATTGAACAGCTGCCCTGTGCCCAGCACCATGCTGGATGACATGGACACATAGCAATAAAAGGCAGGACCCAAGATCTCAAGTTGCTCACCAATCATCAGGGAAGCCATATAAGCAAAGCCCTTGCAAAGGCTCTGATAAAGCTATCTGTATTTACTAGATTTAACTTCAGGAAGAAAGAAAAAGAACAAGTGGCCAATTACTCTGAAGCGCCACGATATGATGCACGCAGAATGTCTCGCACTGTGCCAGTCACATACATAGTAGATGTTCAATGAATTCATTTCTTCCTTCCCTCTTTATGTATTCAAACAAAAGTGGGGGGGATAAATAATAAATTATGTCCATGGGGTGTCTACCAGTTCTACTATTCCAATAATAGTTCATTCTCTCTCTAGATGATTTGGTAACCACATTGACGTTGAGTCTCATTTCCTCCCTCCTGCCTCCCTTTCTGCCTTCCTTTCCTTCTCTCTCTCTTCTCCCATCCATACTTTTCTCCTTTTTTGTTTTGTCATTTTCAGACTGCTCAATTTCCAGGCACTATACACTGGTACTTCTAAGAAAAACTATATTTCGCAACAAAACAAATACTGCAAGATCTTATGTAGTTATCAAGACATGATCCAAATCGACAGTGACAGGTGACTGATCTGACCTAACATTATACACATGCATAATATATGAAGGGACAGGGTGAAGTAATGTTCACTTCATTCCTTTAACATGTTTATTGCGTACTCAGTAACACGCACATCATTTTGGCTTTGTCTTTCCTTGTTGTTTGAGGGGAGGGAATCAAATGGTCTCTACTGCATAAGTAGATAGCATTAGATGCATTTTTTTTGTTAAGCTGACATGCTCAACAGAGCACCTGAGTGTTAAGAGTATATAGATCATGAGTACCTTGCAACTTCAGCCCTGCATTTACTATAAAGTAGGAATGGGGCTATTCACTCCTGGGGCTGGGGGAACAAGAGGTGATTCTTTTAGGAGGGTGGTGGTGTGATTTTCATTTCCTGGCACCGCACAGTGGTAAGTGCAGGAAATCGGGAGCTGGAAGACCCAAATCTCACATGGTTCTATCTGGGTTTATTTTTTTGGCTGGAGCAAATTTCTTCATTATTCCCTTTCACTATTTTCACTTATTTTAGAAAAGAGGAGGTCTGATCTCTGCACTGCCATTTTCAGTGATGCTAACAAGATAAATCAGAACATGTGAAATGGACATGAAAGGAAAAATCACACGATGAAATCCGGGGATTTTAAGAAGCATCAAATATGCAAAAACTGAACATGTTAAAGTGGCAAAGACAAATAAATAAAGCAAAGACCTGATGGCATAATTAGTTTTTCAATGGGCCTGTAAGTTATTGTCCATCCTGTCCTCTAAGCCGAATTCGGTTAACTACGTCATGTCGTTCAGGTCTTTACGAAGTTTGTTTTAAAAGTAAATCACGGATAAAACTGAAATTTATTTTAATAACGAGGAAGTTTTATTTAAAGAGCATGGTTTTTCCTCATTAGCTACAGGGGACATACTGTACCCTGTTTACGTTATTATTAGCACTTTGCAGCTAACAAGCAACTTTCAAACACTAGTCTGCAACAGCTGTAAAACTAAACCTTCCAGCCGTTGGTCCCTTCTGCTGAATGTCCAGAAATGCAGTGTTATGACATGTAAGAACATCCCCCCAACTTCCTTCACACTGAGAATGCTCAAGACGGTAGAAAATGTAGGGAATCAACCAGAATGCGCTCCCCTACTGTATACAGCATCTCACTCTCTGATTAGAGCCCATGGCACACTCACAGAGAGAGAGCAACAGCTGTTTTCTGTCTTTTCATTCCCTTCTCCCATTAATGTTATTTCAATTGTGTTATGGGCTGCACTTTAGATCTAAAAAGAAACATTTAGTTTTATTTGAATGTTTAAATGATTAATGACCCTCTAGTGCAGTTGTCTTCTCATAATTGCCACAGAGTGAGCTGCAATTTACTTTTAAGATCCAGACCTCTGGGTACCACGAAGAGCAAATGGTAGCTCTGGAACCGGCCACATTGTGGAAGATTCATTGTTTTAAATGTATCCATTCCCCAGTATTTTATGTGGACAATGTTTACAATTTTTTATGTTAAAAAAAAAAGCCTAAAACTTGTACTCTGGAAAAGTCAAAGTCCTGCCACCCTGCCCATGGGCACAAGATGGGTGTGTGCCTGAGAAGCAGAAGATAAAAGGAGGGAGAGGCTCAAGTCTAGGAAAGGCTGGTTGGATGAGGCAAGACTCCGCATTCTTCAAGGAGGACATCCTTGCATTTCATCTGCGAGCAGCACACAACTGTCCACGGAAGGGAAGGAAGTATTATGTGCCCCTTTCATTTAATCAAGAAAAGGTGCCTGTAAGTTGTAACAGGACCATGTGAGTCTTAAACTCTTCTTTGATACGACTGAAGTCCTAATATCCTAGTGAGAGGCAGAACAGCAGTCGACATAAAACACATAACTCCTAAAAATATAGATGTTTACATTTTTATAATGGAAAAGGACATGATGGTTGCTTTCCAAGGTTTCAGCAATAAGTCTTACAATAAATGTGTATCGCTTGCCTCAACTTTTTTTCGGAAAATAAAAATACATTAAAGAACAGGTTCTCAGACACTGCTGCCACATACACCCAGTGGACATAGGAGGATAATGAGCAATAATAGGATGAAAATCGACATATTCAAACCACAGGGCCTGAGAGTTACCTAGATAGTGTGTCAGTTCGCTGTGTTTTTCTTTTTAAGTCTTCTGGCTAAAATGTTTTCTGACTTTCGTCTTGCCCAATTTTGGGCCACACCGAATGTTAAATAAACTATTATTTAATCAAATACAGGCATATTAGCCTCACTCCTGCTGACAACTTCAATTAGAATATTTTTGCTTTGTTAAAAAAAAAACCCTTCATGATCTTTAAACTGTTAAGGCCTCTGCACCACATCTGGTAACAATTTTTGATATATCCAACCATCAGACTTCTATCTCCGTGAAGTGGTTTATCCAAGATTTGTTTTAATTAGGTCGTCTTTCTAACTTCACATGGCTTTCAAAAGGCCGTATCACTCAGATGTTTCAAGCTGTAAACTTACTGAAAGGTTCAGAGGCTGTAATCAGAGCTTCACCAAGGTGGACTATTTCTGTTTATTAGTTAGATAGGTAGGTTAACTCAGTTGCCTCTTAACAAGGACAATAGAGTATTTCTCATTTCAGCACATGGGTTTTTAATTTTATAAAAGCTTTGTGTTGGTCTTTAACACCTTACTCTTTGTGCTGGTACTCACCTCAAAAGCAGTGAGTTCAACCTTTCCATAGAAACCCACATTCCAAATGCCTATTTTCTATGACCGGGCTGCCCTGTTACATTTTAAGTTCTTCCATTTAAACTAAGTACAAGTTAGAGAAACATACCCTTGTGAAGACAAGATCAGGTAAAGTAGCATATACTTGAACAATAAATATCTGTTTGTAGATTCGTGTTAATAAACCAACTTCCCTTCATCAACTGTAGCATCCTGTAAGCTGCTTTAGCAAAAACTTACACTTAACCTTGGATGTATATATATTTTTAAATATATTTGCCTCCGTACAAACCTTTGGGAGTATAAAAATCTCCACTCATTTATTTGCATCACAGGCAGAGATTAAAGGCAAAAGTAATGTGGAAACTTAAACTATTTATTTTATGAGGTAACTATTTTAAAATCCACTGGGAAAATAATGAAAAATGGCCTCATTATCCCTCTCTTTTGGTGAACCAGGCTTCATTCTACCAAAATAGGTCTCCCAACCAAATGTGCGTGGTATGTGCATGCCTGCGTGCATCTGTGTGTGTAGGTTTTAAGGGTGACAGTAGCCTATGGCTTTTCTCCACAAGTTTTTGATGTTACTCCCTTTGAAGCACCAGCACAGCTTTATAGCTTTTTATTATTATTAAACTTCTTCCTGAATGCAGAGGTTTCTCACCATGATTCACAAAGCCTAAGAATGGACCCACAGGATCACGAATATTTTAGACTTTCTGGGTAAAACCGACTAAAAACAATCATAGTAAAGTTCATTATTTAGTCTGCATGATGCAATGTATGTGAATACTTGGAAACTCTCGGAGGACTCACTTCAAATGTCATATTTAGATTCACTGGTATTATATAAACAGTCAAGTGCTCTGAGGAGAGGACGCAGTGTAGGCAGCAACATTTTTTACCCATTGATTTTCTGAAGGAAAAAAAAATACATCTGATTTTCTATTTTTGCTGGCAGAAATGTGGGAGAAAAGTAAGTATGAGACTTCACCTAAATTTTGAAACTGTAATGAGATTTATATTTGAAAATTCTCTAATTTTCTCCAGGGCAAGAAATAGAGCTTCATTAAAATATATACCACATATACAAGGATTTCACTGGGTTTTACTGAAAATCAGAATTATTTTCCTGGTGAACACAGGGTTCTATCTGGGCAACCAATGTGTGTTTTTCATTTCTTTAACATTTGTTTGTTTCTTGTTTTTTTGTGGGGGGGGAGGTAGATCATATAATGTAGTATAACAGGGAAACAAACTAGCTGTCAACATTTAAAACTTGGGTGATCTCACATAAAAATCTATGTATTTTTTTCTAGGTTTTATTGATACTTGTAAAATCTAGTGGTACTAGGTTCATTTTCTTGCATGGCAAGACATAGTGGAGCTGGTAGTAACTGTCCATGGGACCTCTGAGCCTTGGCATTTAAACAACCTGCTTGACTTCTCTAAGCATTTAATTTTACCATGAAAACTCTCAAGTCCTTTGATATTAATTATCCTAGGCCTTTTCTGTCTTAGCTGCCTTTTATGATCTAGAGGTACTGAAGCCCACTACCTAGGTTCAAATCCTGTCTCTGACAGTAGCTGGCTGTGTGACCATGAGCAAGTTGCTTAAAGTCACTTTAATAAAAGTGCTTCCTCTGTAAAAAGGGGATACAAATGGCACCTACCTGACAGGTTGTTTTGAAGAGTAAAGCAGTTAATTCAGTGTTTGGATAACTCAATAAATGTTAGTTGCTATAGTTCCAGTTTTTGACCTCTGTCCTTTCTTTATACTCAAACTCGTCAATCCCACATATCCTGTAACTTGCTGACACCACCATTTGGATGTTTATCTAAAATGCATCTCCATGCCTAATATGTCTGTAAGTAAGTATTTTAATTTGGATATTTGGGTAACTTTCTAAAATACACCCTGACATATCTTCAATACAGATCTAAATTACAGTCGTCCCATCTTCCCTAAACGTTTAAATTTCCCCATCATTTAGGGAATAACAATGATCTAGTACTCTCCTTCCTTCCCCATTTGTTCTAGCTTCTCTTACCATCTTATCTTCCACCAGCTCCCTCCATCCTCATGTCCAAATACATGGGATCACATGCCACTCATTTAGACTCTGTACTTGTCAGTTTTCATTTTCTCTGATGGAGACTGTGCTTCCTTACCAACATGTCCAGGGTCCAACATGGTGCCTTCAATACAGCAGGTGCTCAGTAGATTTTTATTGAATGCATGAGCGAATGAAGACTGAATCCAACCAACGTTAAGTCCTTCCTATCCATCTTTTTAGTTCTTCTATCTCTTCTGCTAAGATCTACCTTACATTCTCCTATTTCATTTTGTTGGTAGTTCCAATGTTTTCACAGTACACCTTCTCAAATAGTTTTTGTGAACATGGCTATTTCTTCCACTAAACCATGACCTTCTAAAGGGCAGAGAGCACATTCTTTAGGGGTCACTTTCCAAAGTGTCTTGTAAATCATCAGTGCTTGATCATTTAGCTAAATAATGCTTCACCATCTCAAAATTCAAATTGGTTTCTCCCCTTCCACATTACTGGTTTGACTCCACTGTCTTGAACCTGCCCCAACTATGATGAATGCATCTACCATATCCAATCTTCCCAGTGTCGATGTTTTCCTCCAAGCAGGGATACACAGCTCCCTGTACTTGCATTTTTGCTCTCCGATCCACCAAGAATAGCATTTCTAGGTTATACCTCTGAATACAATCTTAATTTTTATAACTTCCTTGTTCATAACTTTCATGTTTTTACAACCCAGGGGATACATTCCCAAATTCCTTTGTTCTACATTCTTAAGCCTCTTCAGAACCCAGATTTCTCAGTGAACTTCCATCACTCTTCCCCGAGCCTTCCATTCAAGCACCAAGTTCCCTCAAACAGATCTTGTACATCCTCAGCTTAGCATTTTCATATATTGTTCTCTCCTCTCCCCTCAACCTTCTGGAACTTGTGTAACCTTCAGGGCTAGCTCAAGATTCCAGACTTGATGAAGCTTTAAATGATATATATAGTTTCTAGCACTTGTTTTAAGGGAGCTTCTCCCATATTGTCAAAGCCTATTTCATCAGCTACATAAATATTTTATTCTTTATACTTACCCTTTTCTGTAACATCTCCCACACCTCTCCCTTCAGTTAAGTCCTGATGAACTGCCTTCCTACTTCTAACCATGTACATTAGACCATATTCCTCTTTAAGTTGGTCCAGAGATGTTGGAACTAAACTGCACCAAAATTCCTCCTTCATTTAAGGATGCAAAAAGAGCTGATGAGGAAATCAAGTATTAGACTGAATTTTAAGAGGCAGGAAATTGTGACTTTTAATTGCTCAGTTAGTTCAGTAAAGAATTGAGAAAAAAATTAGCTCAATTTATAAACTTTAGAGAAGGCCAGTACAATTTAAAGACAATTTTCTTTCCAAACATTACTTTAACAAAGGGCTAAAATCATGTATGGAGAGATGGAGTTAAAATTATTAAAGAGAAAAATTATTAAAATCATACATTAAAACACAATTAAGAAATTTACCCATAAATATCAATGCATAATAATTTTTATATAAAAGGCAGCATATCATTGACCACAATTCATGGATATATTTATAAAGGATGATAAATCTATGATGCATATCTTATTATGATGGTTTTCCCATTAAATAAATACAATTCTTTCCTAGAGATATTTTTTCTTTCAAACACTCATTCCTTTTACATTCAGAATTTGGGTAAAAGCATTCTAAAATGACCACAGGTTTGCACACATTTGGATTTTGTGATAGGTAGGCTAAGGGTATATGGACTGCAGTTTGCTTTGACTTTGCAAAGTGTTTCTTCACAAAAGAGTTCCTACAAAATGCAAGAATGTATTATAGCGGGAATATTTAAAATACTCAGGTAGGTTGTTTTCAGTCTATTTCAGAAACATAATTTACATAAAGAGCAATGTGCCATGTATAAAATTATTAGTTTATGTTTAGTACTCTCTGCTTTCCCCACAAGGAAAGACTTTGTTTCCTATCAGACGAAAAAATGGCTGCTTCCCTTGATCTCATACTTTTCACCTGCATCAGCTGCTTCCAATTACTGGCTTCCACCTGCAGGACCCCATCTAGTTATGTTGACATTGGTTCCTGTTTCAAAAATAGCCAGGCAAGTGACCTGGGCCTGAGGCAGAAGACTGCTTCAGTTCGGAGGAAGAATCTTGCAACAAACTATTTAGTTTCTGGCCTATTTTTTCTCCTCTGAAATTTTTGGTTCCTCACTCCTGGCATGGTTCTGATCACTTGTATTTTTCAGTCCCTGATGTGTGCATCCTCCCAATTTTAGTCCTAGTTTATATTCTTGATCTCTGGCTATCCTAGAATCTCCGAACCAATTTACAGATAATGAACATGAACCTAGAAAGGTAGTGGGGATTACAAAATCTCATTCTGACAATCTGGAATCATGGATTGGACCTTGTGTAACTGCCATTTCATATAGTTCAACCTAGGAGAATGCAGTTTCTGAGGTTACCGATTCAGCCTTTCTTTTTGCTTTACACTGGCGTCTTTCTACATGTTTCAACTTCAGTTTCTCTACCTGTTTGCAATGCTTACTTAGCCTTGCTCTGGCATTATTCAGATTGGCAAATCCCTTGATCTAGAATAGTATTTCTTAAAGTGTGTCCCCACACCACTGACCTCAGACTCTTCCAGGAGTACTTGTTAAAAAATGTGGGTTTTTTTCGTTTCACTCAAGGCCCACTGAATCGGCATTACTAGTTATGAGGCCCATGAGTCTGTATTTTGAACAAGGTCCTGTAGAGATTCTCAGGCAAGTACAAGTCTGAGTTTTGTCTAGTGTTTTAGCTTCAGCTGGACTATGATTTTCTGGGTTCAGCTACGAGTTCTTTACCAAACCTAGTTACTATACCTTTGTCCCATATTGCTCCCAAGTATCTTAGTCTGGTGATCATCACAACATAAGACAAAGTACAGTTTCTCAGATTTGCTACTGAAATATCTGAAGCTAACAGAATTTTATATGTAGGAAAACTGTTTACTAATTTGTAAATGTTCTGCCTCTATGTTGTTTTTGGTTTATTTGATGTTTTTCATTAATTCTACAACACATACACATAAAGAATGCCTCCTTTATGCCTTCGAGAAGCTCATAGGCTAATAATTTTTGTATGAAAGCCAGAAGTAATGAAAATTATAATAAAATATGCTGAAAGTAATAAATTAAATACAGGTATAATGTGAGCACAAACAATTACCCATCAAAACCAGTCTGGGTTCCTACTGGATCAAACCAACTTTTCTAACTTTACTGTAATCTTAAATAATTTCAGGTTTCTCTTTTGGCAGGTGGGTAAAAATTACAATTAGATTAGAAATAAAGTGATGTTCTTAGAATGCCATATTTTGGATATCACAGAAGAAATGTCAGTAGCACCTTTCAAAAATGATGCAGATTAAAAAAACACAAGTATCTTAACTGTTAACGTATGTGACTAAATACTTAGAACAAACAAAACTTATGTTCAACGTCACCTACCATGAAATCACTGTGTAGAGATCTGAGTCCGCTCGATTACTTTCATAATTGTTGTCAAAGTTAAACTGTATTAAATCTTTGAAAATAGAAACTAAAATGTCTCAACTTTCTAAATCACATAAAAGAGAAGACATTTTATGCTTGCCTTGCAAGGTTCTGATGTCCTTTCCTTTCAAGTATAGTAAATTACTGACTGTCCATGATGACTCACATAAAAGGACCAAGCGACATACTGTTCACTTACCATAGAAAATATACAGGGTTACTATAATAAAGCACAATTAATTTTCATTTCTGTAAACTAAACAACAAAACTAATAAGAGCTGTCTTAGCCATGCTCCTCATCTTTGTTTCAGAAGAGTCCAAAAACAAAGCAGGTTCACAGAATTTTACTAGTTTATTCTTTTCTACCAACCACATCACTCATATTGCTTTAGACATTTTCATTATTCTTGCGATGTTTGAGAAATGACAAAATCAGAGAAGAGAAATCTGATAAAGATAAAGTATGGCACAAAAGCTGTATGGATAATTGCCTTCACAAATCTAGTTCAGTTCTCATCTCTCCTAATTAGCCTCATTACCATACTTTAAGACAGACGAGCAGTCACTCAAGACCCTGTTCTTTTCTGTCAGAACGAGTGCTGACAGCCAAATGGACAACATATGGGAAAGTACCCTCTTTTCGTCTATTCCTCTAAGCACTAGGCCTTTGGTAGAAAATGTAGGCCAGACAGTTTCCTAAATTCATGCTCAAATAGGTGTCTCTCAATTAGGGGGAGAACAATGCCTCTTAAATACTTCTCTTTACTCACAACGTGCCACAATTTGGAGTGTTTAGGGCCTACTTTTTAAGTATTTTCTCCAGGAATGTTGACCATTTTCTAAAAGAAGATAAACGGTATAAACACACTAACTCTGTTGACATCTTCATGCTTTGGACCTCTTCAAAATTAAACAAATGAGATTCCACCTTTTGGATGCTCCATGTTTTTTGGATACCCTTGACATAAATGTGATACCTCCTAAAATTCCTTCTCAAAGACTAAATGTAAGAACTTCACTGATCACCCTTTAAAAAGTGAGTTTTAAATATTAATTTTAAAAATGTCAAGTAATTCGTAAGCATAACGTAACTCAATATCAACTCATTTGTTGCAGGAAAAACACTATGGAATATTTAAAAAGAAGAAAACATTTGGTGACAGGCTGAGTATTTTTCTTTTTTTTTCAGATTTCTGAAAGCCTCAGCATGTACATTCTCTACCACGGTTAATTCTGAATAATTTATTTGTTATAAAATACATTTGATAACACTTAAAAGATATGTTCAACTTATTATGATATTAGATTGGTTACATCAATCGCAGTATTTAAGATATGATTAATTTCCCCTAGTCCAAAGAAATTAAAATGTCTGGGTTACTCTTAACAATTTAACTATTAAATACTTCTATAGATACTTCTGGGCCTATTTGTTTACATAATCACAGGTATCTTTCTTTTTTCCCCTGATCACTTTTACAGTCCTTTTTTGCTAGAGTTAATTTTGCTTTAGCACCGCAAAACCTATGATGCAATAGCAATGGCAACAAAATCAAGGAAATGGATTTTCTGCACGTTGCAGTTTGGGGAAACTAACAGTCCATTCAGCGTGACTGAAAAATACCCTGAAGACCAATATTTACTAAGCATGGCACACACACAGGAGCCTTGTTAAAAATCCACAACAAATCTCTCATTGCAAACAAATCCGAAGGCTTCAGAGCTTCTGCAACTGTCTGAGTAATGTTGATTCTGACAGCAGAAAGCTGCTTTCCTACCAATCCAGCAACTAGCTAGAGGTCTGTTGGCCCCACACCAAGATTGCATGATTTGTCTGTATCCTTTGCTACATACTCCTTTTGTGACAATCTACTAGAGGTGAAGAGTATAATACTGAGGTGGGCTTTTTTTTATCTGCCTACTTAATATTCAGAGGAGAATGGTAAACACCAACTAGCTGTTTAACTTCATCACTCCAATAAAGGCATACATAATTAATGCTCAGTTCCCATCAGAGTGTTGGAAGAAAAATGGTCAAAGCAGCATTCCAAATAACAGGAAATACTTTGAGCTTCACACATAACACTTTAAAATGCATGATGCCTTCACTCAGAGATGCCAAAGTAATATGCAATTTAAAGAATACACACACACACAAACACAAAAGGAAAAGAAAGTGAGGAAATGGCTTGTGTGAAGAGTATACAGGAAGTTGATGGACTATATACCCAGGCATGTCTTGTGCAGAGCCACCAGCCACAAGGCTGTGTGCAATGGGGAATTCTGAGAAGTACAATTCCAAAGTTTTCTTACAAAAATCTGATTATAAGTTTAGTGGGATATTTCTGAAATCTTATTTCTGCACCCACCTATAGAGTCTGGGAAACATCTGTTCTCATAGTGAGGTGGAGACAGAAACTGAATTCCGAACTCCATGTGATCAGATGATCAGTATTCAGAAGCCCAATCTGTTTGTAGGAGCTGCTCTAAACGGCACAGGCCTCAACTGCCGACCATCTTAAATGCTTTGAACATGCTTTTCATTCTTCACGCTATTTAACTTTCAAATGCCTTACATTCCATTTCTAAAAATTAGATAATACAATTAAGCGCCAATGATTTTGTGAGGACCACTTAAATGAAATCACTAGCTAATGCTCTCTTTTAAAAATAACTTTAACCCTGAACTTCAAGTAACGGAACACATACCTCTTTCCTACCTTTCTGTTTTATAAGTTTAGAATCCTGAGGCCTAGGAAGATCTGTGTCAGGAACTTCCTTCTTCTGCACAGTTATGAACTGTAACTCATGTGTCACCCATGCATCCCCAAACACCAATTACACACGAAAAAACAGGGCAGTGAAAAGTGGCTGCACACACATGTGCTCTCATTCTTGCCTCCCCCTCAATAAAAACAAATTAACAGCAGAGCCTTGGGACAGTTTTTTTAGTGTTCACAACTTACAAAAATTTCATAGATCCATAACACATCCTTTTGGGAACCCAGCAAATTCTGTATGTTCAAGAGCATTATAAAACCCCACCAAACAATAAAGATAGCAATCAGAATCCTGAGAGCACATTTCTGATAAAATTTATCCTATTACCCCAAAAGTGTGCAAAAGTATGGTTTGGGTGAATAATCGAAGACTACTAGCATCCAGTCAATTCCTCCTCTAGCCTATTCTTTTCTGCTTATTTACTTTTCATTTTATTTACAATGACTACATGATGTAATAATGCAAGAAAGTTAAAAACTGGGTATTGATATTGCTGTATTTCTAAGTGCAGTGCTCTACTTAGGCCAATCATGCTCTCTAGGTAAACTCTGGGCATGCTGTTAATTCACAAAGTGACCTTAGCCACTCCTGAATAGCATAAAATGCAAATTTCATTTCATGCACGCTCAAATGTATTCTTGCTCACCACTCGTTCCTCATTCCTTAGAAAAATCATTCTTCTTGGAATTAGTGCATTAGATGGACTGGACAGTGTGCTAGACGCATCATCTTGCATTTTAAATGACTACAGGGGATAAGAGGAAAAGTGACCTATCTCATACCACATGTCAAACAAGAATGGAACCGATGAACACATGAAAGAAACAGATAGCAAAAAACGCAACTATTTTCGCCAATAAACACTAGATCATTTAAGGGAAGTCTCTCCAGAGTTACTGCTTCCTGATTGATGTAATCCTAACCACAGCCTGTGGTCCAAAAATTGCCAATCAATCATGTATACATTACAGGAAAATATGGGTTAATATGTCTTCATGCTGGAGCTTCAATGATGTTCTGTTCAACCCTGGCACAAGATACCCTTTGCAGAAAATCAGCCTGGTGGTGTACGGTTTGTTCATTTGCACCTCACCGTTTTGTTATGATGTATAGGCAACTAGCCTCCTGTGGCCTTCCTAATCTGAAAATGAGCCAAGAGAAAGAACGTGCTCAGAAGTGTTGAAAGAAAGGCCCATTCTGTGCCCAGGGAACTGCATCTAATACAGGAAATGAACACAAGTTTGCTGTAAGCTGTCCAGCTTCTGAATCAGCTGTTCCCTGCTCAGAATTCATTTCCCTCCCCACCCCCACCCTGAAAACCAAGAGCTAAAAGCCAATATTAAAGTTTTGAAAAATGTGTTTTCCTCCTCTTCGTGTACTCTCAAAGCTGTGTAAATCTAACTTGAATGGTAAGCGGCTTTATTTTAACAAGTGTGAGTTATCAGAGTTCGCATATCAAATTAAACCCAATGAATTCTGGACTTGTTTTAAATTTCAAGCCAGAGGCCCTAACTCCCTGCATTTCACTTGGCGGCTGGCCAGACTTAGTAATAAAGTGCTAAGCAGAAGACAGGAAATACTAGAGAAGTCGAACAATGTTATGACAATGTTTATAACTTTTACAGTCAGGCCTGGCTGCACATCTGTACAACATCAGACTCTGGTCGGACCCGCAGAGAGGAAACCATTCCTTAGCTGGCAGCGTTTTTCTCCAGCCAGATGTTATCACTTTACTGGTATCTTTTCACCAAACAAAAAAATATATATTATATATTTACATTTCTGAGAAGGAAATGGGGGAGGGGGGTCTCTTATTTGGAAGAAATAGTACCTTCAATTAATACTGCTCCCACAATTGATTTACTCTGGCAGATCTGAGACAGTTAGCAGACAATGGCATCTTTCCCTTTGATGTGATAACGTTCAAACTGCCTTTTTTTTTTTTTTTTTTTTTTGTAGAAGGGGAAAAAGCCTGGTTTGATGCCATAGACTGAAATACGAAGGAACTTCCAAGTACCACGGCCTTGGACTGCTTGTTTAAGGCTCAGATGCCCATAAAATTAGGCAGTCACCTGACAAGTATTTACATAAATGAGATGATATTAGTGGCATTTCCTTGAGCACAGATATAATGTAAGAATCTATTATTTTGATTGAAACTAAGGAAACGAATGCCTCTTTTACTTAAATCATTTCAAGAGTCTGACACACAAAATGTCGCATCACCAATAACACTCCATATATATCAGTATGGAAATAGATTTTTAACAAACTCTAGGCTAATATAAAATCAAAGCAAACTAGAAGGAGCTCAGAGGGTATTTGGAAAATAGTATGAGCAATAAATAACTTTACATGTTCTTCACCCCCCATTTCTAAACACACAGTTGGAAATAGTCTTCAGTTTGGTGTTCACTGGCTAAACGCAAAAATCAAATCAACCAGAAATTCCCTCCATGATTTCAGATGTGTTTCTCAGTTTTGCTAACAAAAACGTCTGCATTTTTGTATGTGTACGCTCATGTGTGCATGCGTAGGTATCTCCAGGCACCTGTCCTCCACTTGCCTTCAGACAATTCATCACATGTTTAGGTAAAGTTGAAAGCGAGTTCAAAATGTGAAACAAGTCTTGGCTTGGCATCCTGGGAAAGCCACATCAACTTCATCAACAGTAACTGCTAGAGACATGTTAAAATGAATACAGTTTTCAAAACACCTGCAAGGAGTCATACACCTATTGAAGTATTGATTATAAAAGACTGCCAGTTTCTATAGTACTCGAAGTATAAACAGGCATTTGATTGGGGTGAATCTGACTGGATAATACCTACAAATTGCTGTTTGCACTGAGGTAATTTTTATTGTGGCTCATACATTGGCCCTGTCCACATTAACAGACACTTGAAGCCTGTGGATAAGAGAATATTTGCAAGGGAATTTATTCACCTGGCAGTTCAATTGGAGTTAAGCCGAAATGGGGTATGTAATCCAGTGCTTCTGAAAAGCCTGTTTATTAGTATCACCTTGGTTACTTTTAAAATGTAAATGTATGAAGTTCATCCCCACCTCAGGAGGTCTCTGATGGTATCCTGGAATCTACAGGATATTGGGGCTATTGTCAACTTTTAACATTCCCCCCCACCACCGTGATTTTGCAGTGTGTGTGAATGTACACTAGCATGAGATGTACTACACAGCATGTCAGTTGGGCTGCTCAGTGCCTGCCATGCTGGCTGTTGAATATTTTGAATATTGCCTTGGATACAGCCATTCAAATTGGCTGGACTAACACAATTCAAATAGTTTTCTAGTAATGTTTTAAATTATTCCACTTGTACTACTGTACTTCCATGCTATGATTATTTGTCTTTTAAGTTTTTCAAGTTTTTTGGCTTTTATGCAAAGTAAGCTCCACTGTGTATGTTGTTTTGACATGCTTAATTCCACAAGAGACTTCTAACCACCAATTCTTTCATCAGCATTCACACTACTGCAATGATAGAATATTACTTAATATTTTTCTTATAAAGTCCAAGATACTGATGCTCGATTAATCTCCTTCTGATGTATCAACAGTGAAATTATTATCACTTTAGGCTTTGATGCATTGAATTATTTGTTAATCCTATAACATTCTTTGTTAAATATGTGGGTTAAAAGCTTGAAGAGTAAAATCTTTATTTTGCCATTTTCAAGAAAATGACAGAATTATCTGGAAATACTGTCTTTTCAAAGAAGAATTTTATGTTACAGTATATAGACATTAAAACATCTTATTTTCTAACATTTGTTACAATACATGAAATCCTTCATAATACAAATATTTTACCTTAAAATTTGGTATATGTTAAAAATGTATTCCTATTCCCCCAACTTTTCATAATAATCCATTACTAGATTATTGGTGGAGATGTAACTGAGGTCTCTATGTAAGCTTTAGGGTTCTAGATAGCATGTGGATTTTTTTTTTAAGAATGCTTATAATTTCTTGTTCAAATTAAACATCATTTGCTCCAAGTTCTTTTATGTTTTTAAGGGGCTTGAGAATTCATTTCTAGCTTGAAGGATGAAAAAGGTCTGTTGGTAACTTCACATTACTTTCTTGTTCTTTAAATTATACAATATTCCTTTATTAGTTGTTCTCACTGTCCAGTTTTTTAGTAATCCAGTTTAACAGACACACACTTCAACAGAGGCAAAGGAAATTTAACTGACCTTAAAATCTCAGGTTGTAGCTATGCCTGCAGCAGGGTTTAATTTCAAGGGAGATGCACTCTACCACTCCTCTAAATGCAGTTTGTCCAGGTAATGTGGAGATTATGATTTGGTAACAGGAGGGTCATGTTGTCAATAATAATAGATAGCATGTATTACCTAATAATGGAAGCTATAACTTATGAGTGCATGTTAATTTCTAGCTTATACACATTATTTCTGTGGTTTTCAAAGTTTATCAGAGAAACCAGTTTTCACACATTACATGGAGTGCTCAATATCTATAACCGAGTACAAGTGAAGCTGCTATAGGACAGAAGGTCTGATGAAATTCTCATGGCTCCACCAGGCCAGGCAGTTGGGGCAGTTTGGGGAATCCTGGCTGAACATGAGTGAATTATTTACAAACTGAATCAGGTGAAACTAAACTCATTTTCCAGATTTTGAAACAGACCTGAGAGACTACATAACACACCCTAGCAAACTTCAAATCTGTGTCCTTTTTCTCTTTTTCCTTCAAAGCTCAAATTCTTTTTTCTATGCCTTACGGCTTCTTTTGGAAAAGGAAAATATTTTCTTTCATAGTTAATAATATATGCATAGTATAATTTTATGAGTAATTGAAAAATTTCCTAGATTAAAAATTAGGTAACTTATGGGTGACGTCTATGTACATCCTGTTTTATTCTAGCTGACTAGGAATTATATGCCTTAACTTCTCAGGGTATCCCTCTACTACTTTGGAACTTTTAGGCTTTTTCTTTCTTGATTATTCAGATTTGATATTGCTTTTTATTCCTAAATTCTTACTCTGATCTGGAACTTGAATTATCTTTTAAGTATCTAATTAACCTATAAGACATTGTTAGCTTTTAAAATGCATTTTCTATATAATATTTTACAGAATTCATGTCAGAGATACTTGGGGATTAAGAAACAACATCAATTTTGTTTAAGAAATGAAGTGAATTTAACATCTTGTTCAAACTACTCACTTTGGTAACAGTCATCTTAAGATTTATATATTGGAAAATTGGGATATTTCTTAGTATATTTGGATATAAGCAAATTATAAATAAATAATTAGAAAATAGATGGCCCCTCTATTTTAGTCTCTAATAAACTTCAGAGGAGCATTGATGGGTGTAATTCCTTTCTTTGATATAACAAAATCTTCACCATTTTAGATCATCTGGGTTGACATATATTAAGAAATTTCCTAAGAGAATGACTTAGCAAAATCCTAATTATAAAATACACAGAAATATATTTTTTCAAGAAGTGTTCTATTCAAATCAGTGCAATCCAGCATTTGGTAATGAGCAAACTTAACTGCTCACATAAACAAGTGTTTACTGAGCATCTAGCAAGCTATTCTATGGGCTGGGGGCAGGACACAGAAGAAATTAGACAAAAATTCTTACTTCCATTGTCATGGGGGAAGTGGGGACACACCACTTAAATGCTGTGGAAAAAAACAGAAACGCATAAAACACTGGTGTCCTCCATAAGCCAAGATGAGAAAGTACAGTGTGAACCCAAGACAGCATTAATGCAAAGAGGGAGTGGCTGATTTAGACTGATTAGATAAAGTTTAGTAGCTTTACTTTAAAAGGTAAAAAGTTTAGGTTAATTTAGACTCGTTAAAATATAGGTAACTTAAAAGGTTAAAAAAAAAAAGAGCAAAAACAAAAATAGCATTGAGGCCAGCCCTGATTCAACAGCTATAAAGCTGGGAATGGTGAGTGGAATTTTAGATTGCTCATAAGAAAGGAGTTCAGTGATTGCCAAAGCTGGAAGGACAGTGGGTTAGCACCCATTGGAGAAGAAGGGGGAAGAGCACCCAATGAATGGCTTAGTAAGAGAGCTGGTGTTGATTCAAGTAAGGAGAACAATTAATGGGTTTTAAGCTGCATATAACATAATCTATTTGTGTGTTAGACATATACATTTGTGGGAAGGATGGGCTATGAATTGGAGAAGTAAAATTTATAGTCCCTGAACAAAGTCCATGAGGTTCTGATGACTGAACAGTCAATAATGAGACAGCCAATAGGAGGGGTTAAATTCAATATCAACTGTGGCACTACAGGAGGTCACATGACTTATAAGTTCCTTTTCAATCCTGATATTCAGTGACTGGATGTGAGGAAATGGAAGCAGGGCAGTCAAAGATGAGGTTCCCCAGGGATGTGATTTGCTAACAGAAAGGCTCACAGGAGGTTGTGCTCTTAGACTGTTTATAGTATCCCCAAAATAGAACTACTATTGAGTTGCTCAGAAAACTTTGTAAATGGTTTATAGCATATTTGAATCTAGATCTCTCTTAAATAAATATATTTAATCCAAATTAAAGATAGACCATCAGTGTAGCTTCTTAATATACATACAGATACCTAATCCTATGACTAATAATTTGAGCTGACCAGACACATCAAACAGTCAAGCCCAGGGCCCAGTTCCTGTTGGTCACATAGTGCAGCTCTACAGTCACATCTGTGAACAGATGGAGCTGGGTACACAACACTAATGTCCCCTTCATTCCCAAAAGGCTATGGTTCTAGTAAATGCTGCTATATTTCAATTCAAATTTTAACAACACACTTATAGAAAATAATCAGATGTAACTGAGAATATGAATAATTATTTATTTACGGAGTATTTACTGAGGCAGCACCTGGTATGATATCCAGCACCAGGGAGACATACAAGAGCACAGAACTTAGCAATTAAAGAAGTTGTTCTGAAAGAGCATAGTATTTATTAATTATGGTAGACATCTATAATTCTATTTTAAATTAAAATCATTTATGGAAAATTGAAAACTTTTCACTATCAAAAAGAAAATATATCATTTCAAAACTATGCCTAAATCCTGTTTTTAAAATGTAGTAAAAAACTAAAACCACTAAATTAATTGCTAATGCCATTTAAAAAAAACATGGAAATATTAATGCAGGTTTGTGTTTTTCCAATGCATGTATGAATTCAAAGTAACTGTTCAAAAATAAAACCAAGTATTGGTGTTATCCAATAAACAGATACAATTAATTTGCAATTTATAGTAAACAGTTAAAGGCTTAGATAAAAAATCCTTAAATGCCCTACATGTATTTCTTTGTTTATATTTTACCTTAAATTTATTTCTTCATGGTAAAAAAATTAAACTTTAGTGCAATGTAAGGTAAATACCAGCATATCTGAATTTCTAAAAAGGGAAAAGAACTAAAGACACTCTTGGAAGAGTTAGATATATTCCATAAAAACCTAAAATATAAGAGAATGAAAACAATTAATTTGTTGATATTGGTCTTCCAAATGGATTTCAAGCATAGAATGCTATTGGTCAAATAAGTACGTACTCATTAAAAGTACCGATTCATAGCTTAAAAATGGGAAGTTTTAGAATTTACCTTTTCTTCCTTAACCAATTCATAATTAAGGATAGCATGCAGGCACTGCACCAGGTTCCAACTGGTGATATTTCTAAGATAGCTCCCCATATACCTAGGTTTTCAGCCACTTCTCAAACAGGACTGATAGCCCCAGAATAACATCAGGTTGAGAACTGTGTAATTTTCTTACCCCTGATAATGGTTTTACAGAATGACAACATTAAATGAGAAAGCAAGTGGGATGGTAACCCTATGATTCCCAAAGCCTGTCAGACTCGTGATTTAGAGATCGTTTAAGTGGAACTGCTTGGCTAAATCTTCGAATTGTGAACAGGTGTTCGGGTGTGCACAGTCTCATTGACTTTAATGGAGTTACACTATGAAATCCCTGTATACTACTTTGTTTCCCAAACGTACAGCATAATCAAATTCAGACCAGTAAAGTTACTCACATGTGTCTAAAGCTAGGGTTTTGTCAGCATACTGAATTATACAAATGGATATCCAAGTCTTTTCTGTAGACCACTTAAGTAAGAACTGCAATCATATGCAGACATTTAAAAAATGATACATCAAGTAATATGGAAGTATATTTGTAATATCTATGAAATATGTTTTGCAATAACACACTAGTGAGTTCTTGTCAAGGATGTTAGCTACCCATTAGTAATTGAATTTTTTTTTTTTAATTTTCAGAAATACATTGAGTGGGAGGCACCTCTGTTTTGTTTGTTTACTGATATATCTCCAGTACCTAAAACAGTGAGCAACACATAGCTGGCAATCAATGAATATTTGATGAATGAATGAACTTCAAATAACCCAAACTTAAATATAATCACCTGTTCAGGTAAATTTACGGTCAGACTACAGATGAAGAAAATAATTTTCCTTTTCTTAACTACTACTATCTTAGACTATCCAGTACATAAAATTTCTCTCTTCTCTCTTTCTTTCTCTCTCTCTCTCTCTCTCTCACACACACACTCACACACACACACACACACACACACACACACACACACACACACATACACCCCATAATAGTCAAAACATGATTACATGATTATCTTATTGAATGTTCAGTACAAATCCCATCAAATCTGATTAAGGCTGATATTTTAAACTTTACTTCAAGTTTTTCCTGGAGTTAAAAATCAAAACTTTTTTTCTATACAACCCTAGAGTTTACAAAACTTCTTCATTATAAATATTCTTCTCTATATCTTCTTTTCATATAATAAATGCATCAGAAATTATATTTGCTTGAGCAAGAACATTGCTTTAGAGACAGAATTTAGAGCAGAATTTTGGTCTTATATTGTAGGGATACCACATCGGTGGTAGGATCATAAAAGGAGCCACAGCATGACCTAGAAACTTGAGTTGGTTTTTTTTCCTTAGAGTTAAGCTTTATAACCAAATTAAGCCTTACAACTGACACCTTGATACTCATTCAATTTCTGCAAGCTTCAAAATTGCTTTTATTCAGAGAAAGGTCTATGAAGTAGTTTGGACAACTAACATCTCCATGTCCTCCTTCCCCACACCAAGCCCTTTTTAGGAGCCATTTATTCAAGCAACAATGTACCATTTATTGATCACTTATTATATTCTAAGCCCTGGGCATCCACACAGAAGTAAGAGACAGTGCCTGATAGGAATGAGTTTAACTTGTAGCTGGAGCCAAATTACCTACCACATAATTAAAGTATGGTCAAATAAGTATAGCTACAGAAGTATTTACAAGGCCCTACAATAGCATAGTGGTTAAAAGTTTTGCCTGAGAACTTTAAGGAAGGCTTCACATCTCACAAACATAAGGGTGATAAGGCTGAACAAGAAGTCCTGATAGAATTCTCTCTGCATGTTATAAACTATAATGAAAAATCTAGGAATCATAGGTAGTAACAGATCATACAAATACTACTTACTAAGAACTCTTCATCTTTCAGGTAACATGCTAAATGCTTTGCATGTGTTAAGAATAGGTATATATTGAAAACGTATACACACACATACATAGACAGACAGGTGATATATATACACAGACCACCAATTACATCTTTTCTTAAGGCAATTAATAGTTTGTATTATAATTATTTGTTTACTCAGATGCCTTCCCTCTGAAGACCATGAATCCCTTGCGGAGGCTGACATATTCGTCTATGTGTCTCCAGCAACATCTAAGGTTCCTTCCCTGTGGTAGGCATTCCATAAAGGTTTCTTGAACTAATGAACACCTGAACCAACTATCTTTGTGGCATCTCTCAAGTCAATTAATATTTCTATGCCTGAGATTTTTTCAATCTAGTTGGTCTCTAAGGGCCTTCTGAGTTAAAAAATATTATGAAGTTTTCCCTCTAAGTTCCATATTGAGTAACTGAATTCTATAAACTTCACTTACAGGGGTAGAAAAGAGAATAAACCTGTTTCAGGCTGATTAAAAGCTGCCTGTGCAACTTTTTATTTGAACCCGTAAATTCCAGGGTTACAATATGTTTACTGATGGCCTATACATGCAGATATATCAAAATACCTATTTTATATTCCTTAGTTTTTTTTTAAATTAGGAATTATTTTGAACACACAATTATAGAAACAACATGATGAAAGCACAACCTACAAATTCTAACCTTAAAGCAAACAACATAAGCACAAACAAAACCAAACCCACTAGTCATAGATCAGGAGCTTCCTAGTTACCTGCTTCCAACACCTTGCTTCTTTCTCCTGTCCAAGAGGTAACTACTATTCCAAAATTTAATGTATATCTTACCTGTACCCAAAGAGTAAAGCCTACAGCCAAGAAGTGAATGAAATTCATAATGAGGGTGTTCTGTAGACACATGATCTCACTCTCTCAAAGTCTCCACGATGCCCAGGTTCATCAGAACTGAACCCCAAGGAACAAGACAGTTCCTAAGCAACTCCAGTGCTCAAGGAGCAAGGCCAAAAGACCTCTGCAGACAGTCCACAGCTGCTGGGATACAGGAATTCGCATGATCAGCCATCTCCCCTTCACACGATGGCTTAAACCAATAGACTGAGAATTTATGGGGTAGCAAGGGGCGGTATGATGGTAGTCACAAGCTGGGGCTTGCAGCCATTGCTCTTTTGTGACCTTGGGCAAGTTACCTGAGTGCACCTGTACATCAGTCACTGAATCTATAAAATGGAGATAACAACAGTATATAGAGTTATTCAGATTAAGTGAATAAACACATGTAAGGTGCCCTAAGAAGTATATATGGCACATAGTGAGTGCACAATAAATGTTAACTGTTATTAAATTGTAGGTTCACAAATACAATCTTACAAAAGGAAGTTATTTCCTTTTTATCATCTCTAGAAATCTGAGGCATGCACCTCCTTGGAAGGGAACACATACTTTTGGAGTCCACTAATTACTAGAGTTTTGTATTTTGTAGTGGTCACATAGCATGAGGAGTAGAAGAAGAAAGGCTAGGCAATCCTGCTTCTAATATTTCATTCATTTAATGCCTTTCTTCAGCACCTAGTAATCACTTAGTCAGTGTGACCGGCACTGGGGAGACGCCACGATGAAGCCAGACAGGACCCTGACCAAAAGTCATGCATTCAATACACAACTACACCAAAATTTGACTAAATGCAGGATGCTTCATTTGCTACCACAAAATATTTACCCACTTTGAGCTTCAACTTTCTCATCCATAAAATAAGGGCGGTAACAACTGCTGTCTCTTCACATTGCTATTAGCTGAAATAAAATCATTTCTATATCTAAACTTTGTGAATACTGAAATCTCCCTGGAATAAAAGCGTCTGTGATACTGACACCTTGGTTTGGCTGCTGAGATATGTTCCCTTGGAACTATTCACAAGTCCACCCAGACAGGGAATGAATCGTAGAAGCCATGTGTCACAAAGCTTAGGTAGAAACCTATGCGACGACCGCAATTTCCCTCACGTGGACTGGCCATAAGCTCCTAAAAACAATGGCTGGATATAAAAACTGAATTTAACATAACCAATTTGAAAACTGAGGAAAGAAATGTTCCTTCTTTTCTGAGACATTTAAGCATTTTATCTTCAGAGGAAGAGTGAAATGAAAAGTACTATCTTTTGCCACACTCCTCATAAATTGTCTGTCTAAATTCCTAGACACAACAATGACAGAATTCACGTAAATACTCCTAACCTTCGAGGCCAGATTTTGGGACCTCACGGAGTGGGGCAAGGGAGGCTGGACAGCTGCTGCCCATACTCAGTGTATGAAACCAAACATCCATCTCTAAGTTGGCCAACCTAGAGACCCTCATTATAAGAACTAACCACTTTGCTAAAGGAGCAGGCTATTAATAAGCATTTTGCTGACTTCAGGCTATCAATTATTCAAAACAATTTAATCTTAAAACAATTTCAAATATGAAAACAGTTCAATAGATGTTTTAAAAATGGACTATTCCCAGCTTGAATATTGCATTTCAGTTTACCTTATTACAGAAGTAGCTTCCCTTAGTAAAAATGTCATGCTAATGATAGCTTCACAAAGTACGTTTTAGATCTTATTTCAAAGATAGTATTTTAATAAAATATATAACAAACATGACATTGAAATAAATTACATCCACCTTTCTATAAATCAGTTTATAGCTTGATTTTTAAGTACCCCTCTCCCCAGTCTGGCATTTGAAATGCTGAAAATGCTCACACATGCTCAGTGCTTTGCCTCCTTACTTCTCTGTGTAGTTAAGGCCTGGCAGCTGTTTATTATGAACAGAAAAAAATAACCAAATAGATGTCTTAATACATTTTTTTAAACTCCAGAGTCAGTTAAGTCATTAATTTTCAATTAATAAAACAGCAAAAGCCTAGTAATAGAGCATGGAATTTCCTACTTTTAAATAAACTTCTTGCCTTTTTAAAAATTACATCACTATATTAAATTACCCAAATACTCTGTCCTCCCTGACACTTAACTGTAGAGATATTATTTCCTGGCTTGGGCTCTATGCAAAGTGATAGGATATTGGGTCAAGTGATCTGTATAACCTGCTTATCATTATTAATTCCTAGATAGAATTTAGAAAAATTCAAAAATTATAATGATGGATTTACATCAGCGTGGCAATGTAAGTACACACAAACTATTAGGACTCAACTGAACTCTGATAGAGCAGTTCGTTATGTGTGCCTGTCTGCCAAGAGCACAATATTCTCAGTAATATTTTGTATGATATAAAAGGTTAAGTTTGAAAAATTAGCATTACAAATGTCACATTTACTTCCAGCAGGAAATGTGCAACAATATGTGACAATGCTGAATAAAATGTTGAAACATGTTTTCCTTTTGTTTTATTTTACTCATTTTTGTAATACAACACTGGTTACTGGAAAATGCCTTACAGCTTTATTCAAAACACATGTTCAAAGATTTGAATGAAAAAACTTTGACTCTCTCTGGAACATCTAACCGATATATCATTTGTGTGCTTTAAATTTTTTCTTACTGTCAGGAACACTTTTATGTTTTTAAGATTTATTTTAACTAGTTTATTATATAATGAAGCTTGTCAGATCATAGGAACAAAGTCAAACAAGATATGCTATATCAAAGTATAACATTTAACATAGAGATTTAAGTATACATATCAAGTACAATGCAATCAAGCCAAGTTTAATCTGAAAATGCAAATGTTTCAGATTATTAAAGCCACATCTGTCCTTTGAAGCACAATTTAGACTGTTTATCAAAAAGCTATGTGTAATTATTCTCCCACCCTAGACTCTGCAACAACAGATTTCTTTTCTTAAGAACTTTTCAATTTCACTTTAGAGTTGGGGTTTTAAAGTCTTAACCACCACAGAATATAAGAACACAAAAGGAAAATTAAAAATCTTTACAATGTGTCCTATTATAATTGCTATGTTTTGTTGGTAAATTGAGATAATATTTCAAAAGGCATTTCTCCAGGGTTTAAGAAAAATGCTAAATGCTTTTGGAAATCAATTCAACATAGTCCCAGCATCAAAAATGTGTGCTTAAGCACATTATTAAAAATTTTCAATATAAAGTTTTATAATACATTTGGCTTTCTCTGCCTTGGCCAACAGAAATGATCAAAAGCAGCAGTTTAACCAGTAAAGAGTGATTCTGAAGTGCAAGAGAACTAGGACAGAGCTTTGAGTTCAAAGTCCTTGAAGTTCTCAAATCTTAAATTTACACACAAAAAAGGCTCCATTGTATTTGCTTATATGTATCCATTGACCTAATATACATGTATATATATATATTACATATAACATATTTTACATATTATATATATATTTGTATTTTATGTATTATATCATACATAAAAACAAAATAGATACATATATATAAAACAGAAAAGATACATAAGCCATCCTCAGGATATTTTTAAGTCTGAACCCCTGGAAATGAAATGAGTTGTTCCAACATTATTCTAGAACAACTTAATTCCTGTGGAAAGGTATCTATTATTGCACACATAAGAACTGAACATGACATGAAGCTTTGGGCTCTCATTTACAAATTCTACTTAAAGATAAGGAGTCACTTTATCTTAGATTATAAAGGCTCACATATATTATAGTCCTGTTATAAAAATGCAATAATTTATTAAATTAATGGAGCCTCTGATACCCATTACTGTGAAGTTTAAATTTAAATATGTATTTTAAAACTGAAAAAAAAAATTGAGATGTTTACTGCACTCAAGAGGAAAGATATGCTGCTTGGGACTCTAGATCATTAAGGTTAACTATAGATGCCCCAGTAGCTGCAATCACATAGAACAAACTATGCATTCAAATTCAAAACACAACTCACATAACTGCTAAACTAACTGCTCTCTTCAATATTTTAGGAGTAATTTATAAATCATAATCTGGCCTCACTAATCAACAGGGGGGTGTAGAGGAAAGGGGCTCGCTAAAGGAATTTCTGCTTCACTTCTTACATTTTTTAAAAATGGATTTCTTTTTTTGCCTCTTGTACCTCCCCAGGCAAAACAAACATAAACATAGATGAGAGCGCTGATTCAAAAAAAATTTTTTTAAGAAAGTGTCAGGAGTTTGTTAGGAGTCAATGGGAAAACATAATTCTGTAATATCATAAACTCTGCCATAATATATTCAGGAAAGGAAATTGTTGACAACATAATTTAGGCGAGTGCTCTATTTCCTTTCCCTAAATGTTCGAGAATTTTTCTGAGACCTTAATGTAAACTCTTCAACAGAGTCGTGAGGGCTGCTAATGAAACACAATCTAGTTTCGACACGAGAAACAATTAGTATGCCGAAGAGCCTACGTTCTAGGAAACCTCTGAAATCACAAATCCCTTTCAGTCACATACTGGCTATGGATCTACAGATAAAAATGATCAGGGTAAGGAGGGAGCAAACCCCAAGCGAGGCGGTGGGGCAGAGGGCTGAATTAACAGGCATATAAATTGTGACTGCTCTTTTCATTTCCCTTCCATTTTACCAATGCCCAGAGGCATTTCTGCAGTGGAACATCTTTGCAAATTCTAAAAATACAGTAATAAAGTTTGATTCTTCAACTTTCACAATATTTTGACAGATTCTTCCAACTTTAATTTCCTTTCTGTAATGGCAGTATGATTTGCATTATGTTACACTGCTTCATTTTACCATAAAAAAGTTAATCTCTAGAGAACTGCTCTGAAATTATACACTAGTTTAATAGACCTCCCCCCAGAATTGAATAAAAAATAATTCTCTCATTGTAATTTTATACTGTAATGGTTAGTAAAGATCTCACCGTAGACCTGTATTGAAGCCAGGTTTTGAATTTTCTTAAGGAAATTTCGAATGATCATCCCGTAACAGGTTCTTCTGTCTCCCGCAAATCATTTACATAAAGGAAATGACCAGAACTGATTTATTTAAAATGTGGACAACTTACAAAAACAAAAACTCACATTCAATGCTATTTGATTCTTTTATATAGAGTGGTAGGTGTCCTTTTAATTGTTTTCCCTGTCTTTAAAAAAGCAGCATTGGCGTGTGGAAAGCAACATAACAAACCTAACAGTTATGGTAAAACCTGCCCTGTGACAGAAACGGCTCCAGAAATGCTGCCTTGCTAGGAGATCCTTAGTAGAGAGGTGGGAATGAGAGAACCTCTTGAAGGGAAGGAATTAGGCATTTTGAAAAAAATATCTATATGCCTAATTTGCCTTTTATACTCAAACATGGCCTATAATGAACACTTTTTATGATCTGAATTGATATATGTGAATCTGAGCCAAGATGGAGAGTAAGAGACATTAAAAAAAGGGAGGAGGGACAGGCTAGAAACAGAAGTGTTGAAAATGATGTTAACAGATATGAAAGGGGACAGAAAGGAATGTGATAGCTGGCAGGCTATAAAGTTATGCAGGGAAATGAGACCGCCATTCAACAGGGTAAGAAACCAACCTCAAACATAACATTTCTTATCACTACTCTTACCTCACTGTGTAAATAACCCCACTTGTCTAGTACCCTTAAACCTTCTCTGCTACCTAAGCAGGGAGTGTAATTATTTTCCTCTAAGTTGGTCGTAACTGAACATATTCTGGCTGACAAAAAATCTCTGTAACCTCAGGTGTAACAGATGTGAGACAAACATAGCCCCACTGTACAACATAAATGGGAATGAGTTGAGCCATCCTCCTTCATGGCTGACACTTTCTAGAACTTTCTTGCCTTCAGAAATTCTCCACATGAAAATTCCACTACTACTTGTTATAGGACACCTCACTGCAAAGTGACAAACTAGAGCACTATTTTTGTTTTAATTTCCAAAATACTAATGCCACAATCATTTATGCAACTAACTCATCAAGACCCATTCACACACACACATACACATATATGTAACATTTTCAATTCCTGTTTTTAAACAGTCAACTTCCAATTATCTTCAAAGGCTCAGATGCCCTGTAGTTTATTTCTGACAAATCATCCATTTTATTGTTTCTGACATTGTTACAACTCTGCTTAATCAAACATTTATTTACATAAATGAGATATTTGCTTAATCTAATCCAGGATTTTAGGAGAGACAAATGCTTTAGGAATAAAAATAATTTTCCTTGCATATACGAACAAGCAAATTAGTACTTCTACGTGATGCTGACTCCCAGGATAAAGCAGAAGGAGCAATAAACTAGTCAGAAGAACAGGGTGGAAAAGTAGGCAGTGTTTTTCAGCCTTTCATGAGCCATGTATTAACTGTGTGGTTACTGTGTCTGAGTTATGGAGAATTTTCATATTAGATATTTCTCCAGTGAACAATAAAAAAACCCAGCCAAAGCTAAATAGAAATGATTTTGAAAAAAGTTTCAGACTTCTCAAGAGCACAAAAAAACTAAAGAGTAGAACAGAGTGGCCACCTTGGCTAGCCCATCATTTTGAAACACATAAGTGAAGTGCATGTATACCAATTTGAAAAAGGGATGTATATATATTCCATTACTTGTTTTTCTTAAAAGTTATCAGACTTTAGTTCACACGCATACACATGTACACACACACTGAACCAAACAGAACTCCCAATTGACAAGAAGAAACAGTGTGAAGTGGCCCAACATTCGTATTCACAGTTGCATAACAGGCTCCTTGATCTGCAATATGCTTGGCAGCAAGAGCAAGAACAGATATTGTGCAAGTTACAAATTAACTAGAACGTCATTAACTGGTGCTAAGAAGACAGTGCCTGGTGTTGTCTTCAGCAAGTTGGCTATCTGAGGAAAATTTTTTTCTAGTTATTCCTTTGTCCATGACGCCCAAATGATTATAGCCGTAATCAGATTATCACTTCTCTTCCAAAGAATATCAATGGATTATTCTCAGTGTTTTTAAAAATAATCAACCAGTACTCCACATCAATGCTACCCACTGGCTACAGTCCTAGTCCCGTTCCTTTGAAAGCTTTTGGAAAAATAAATCTCTCAATTAACTTCATAAAAGGCTATTACTAAAACCAGACTGAGCAATTCCATGTCCAGCCTGGCCTATCTATGCTTTGATTATTGATAGCCTGGCTATCTCTGTGATTGGGTGACAAGGATAGGATTTTAAATGATGATGATCTTTTACTCTTTGTTTCCTTATGCACAAGGAATACTAACTTCAAGAACTTTCTAAGGACTTCTCATTTATGCATTTTCCTTTTTCTTTTTTTTTTAGCAGCATTAATAGGGTTTCTACTCATAGAGCAGAACAGTCTATGGATCAACTGTCTTGAATCACATTTGCTTTAAACTCAGTATCCTTTTGATTGAAATGAGAAATAATATCATGCAACAATTAAAATAATTCTATTCAAGATCTGATCACTATCCAAATTTGAGATGATGGAATTCTGTTTACTTCTTGTGCTACATTTAAACATTTTAATGCATGCTTTTACATATTAAGAATATAATTATACATGTTGGCATACAATTTCATAAAAATATTGTCCAATGATAGCCTTACCTATGAATGTTATGTATGAAATATGGACAGAATAACAAATATTTGTATTTGTTATCATCAGAAAATAGTTTGATTTTAAAAAAAGTGTTTTTGTTTTTGTCCGGTCAATGTAGTTTTACCAAAGACCAGTCATTTAAGATATTTTAACATTAGCCACTGAAATGGAAGAACTTTTCTATTAAACATAATGATAGCAGTATATATCAAGAAAGACAAAAGGTAAACATGTATCCAAATTAGTAATATGCAGCTCTGAAATTAAAGTTAGTTAACTAACATATCTGTGGCTCATGTTCTCTATGCCAAACATGTGAAAATGCATTAGGTTTTATGACTCTGCCTTCTGGGGAAGTTCCTTTCATTTTGTATTTTAGATGACTTCATAGATATTAAGCATTCCATTAGGTGGAGTGGATCATCAGCCAGTTTCTAACTTTTCAGAGTTTATTTCTGGGCAGGAACTGTCTGTATACCATAATGCTCTGCTCCTGTGACTGGCACAAATATTCCATAAAGACAAGGCTGACTCGTGCCATGGTCAGGAAGCGCAAGTGTTTATGTTTGCAGACCATCGTGCATCTTCCCTGGGAGTTAGGTCAATTAAATGCTTCAACACCTATCTCACCCTCTGACCTCTAGGGCATACACTAAACATCATTTCCCTTTTTGTGATTATGGACCTTCCCCTCCATGTTTCTTCAGACATTTGGAAGAGAGGGAAAGACAAAGCAAGCATCCCTAATTAAAGCATTCAAGATGATACCTGAACTTTCACTTGTGTTGACCAAATGGTTTATGCTTTTTTCAATCACTGCCATCTATCATCCTTAATTAGCATCTACCCAATAAAACAGCTCACTTATGAAGTATATTAATTACTGCTTTATGACTTTGGTTCCTATTATCCTAGCTGTACAGCAACAACTATAAAAAGTGTGGCATTTCCCTGCACAAAGGGGTAGTATATGTTATATGTGATTCATGTAAGTTGCATTAATATTTAGGGGAGTGGCATGGAATAAGCTGTGTATTCTGACTTCATGCCCCAAGGAGTTGTTTCATTTTTCAGTGCTAGAAATAAGTCTTTCTGGGAGAGACGAGGAAGCAAAACTTTCTGCTATGGGAATTTCAAAATCATTCAAGTTATGAGTGGCAAATCCAAACGATAAAGGAAAACACCAGGCTTAGATGAAATATTCTGTTCTATAAATTTTGTAACCATAGTATGCAGGGGAAATTCCCTTTTGTGATATTTGTGCATAAGGCAGAGACCCGAGAGTCATTTTACTGTTAGCTTCTAAATAAATGATGTTTAATTATGTTCATGATTTGGTTACATAGAGTCCTATAAATAATAGTTTTCTGTGATATTTACTGAAAATGTGTTCACTATGGATTACCAAGGGCTTAATGTTACAAGACCTTACTAAAATAACATAAAAAATTCTGGGAGCCTTGGGGAAATAAACAACCCTCAAAAAAGAGGAAGAAAAAAAATCAGTAAAAAATTTTTAAATTACTGAAACTTCTCAGAAGTAATTCACTAAATGTATGAAGATCTTTTCAGAGCTTATAGTTTATTTCCATAGCTATACAATCATGATAGAATGGACGGCAAAGGTCTGTTTCATGACTTTAGTAAGTCCATAAAGAAGTCCACTGAGCCATGAGAAGGTACCCTGGGATGGATGGATGAAAGGAAAGGATGAAGCAGGGAATTTCAAGAGGAGGAAAACTCAGAGCACTTTGTAAAGGGTCTTCCGAGTGACTGACAGGAGAGAACTGGCTTGCAAACTTCCTTGTCTCACACTGCTCTTTCACTCTTGCACTTGTTCTATCACCAGTGAGAAAAAAGAATAGTTCTTGACTGTCCTCTTAGAGCAGTGAAAAGTATCTTTATTTAAAAGAGCTTCATTAGTGAGTGAAGTAATATAACGAGCATTGGCATTGCACATGGATGAGCAGCTAAACTTCACTTCTCAGAATATTTAGAGATACAAATATTTCTGCAATTTGTATGTGGGAGATTAAGGAAAATTGTCAATTTCAAATAAAGAATATTTAAAGAAGTAAAAAAATATATATATGTATATGGACACACAGGGGAGGGGAGTACTTTAAAACAATGTTGTGTTTTTAGTCTTTATTTAAAAGACTGTAGAGATAAAATACTCTGTTTACCCGTAGGTTATAAAAGTAGCCCATTATAATGGTACAGGCTTTTCTGGTCACTAAAAACCAACAAAAATAATGGCTTCACAGAGTGACAAGGAAATTAAAATTAAGTGTAGAATGAACTTGCTTTCTTCCTAACTAAGACATGGAAAGCTAAAGACAGTAACTTTTTACTGCAGAACTTTTTAAAGCCTACGTGCATAAAGTAGAGGATTAAGTGAAAAATCAGGTTCATAAAAAAATGCATAAATGGTATTTAAAAGAGTGCCATACCAAAAACATTATTTCATGAACTTTTTTTTGTCAGAAACACAAATTTATTCCTGTACTGGTTATGAAGTTAGCATAATTTGAATTAACTTCTAGGATGATGGCAAATAGTTTTACAATTTTGGTGGGAGGTTTTCATTCATTATAAAGAAAACACACACACACACACACACACACACACACACACACACACACTTCCTTATTTCTTTCATATTTTCCTTCCTTGTGAAACCTGGATCACTTTGCTTTTGCAATTAGCTGGTGCCAATTTAATTTGTATTGGCAACTGTCATAACTGCATAAGCATCTCTGATGTATTGCACACAAAACAAAAGCTTGGTAAGGTCCAAGAAATATGAAAAGAAAGCAGTTCAGACTTAACAAGTGACATATTAAAATAGTTCATATGTAATTAAAAAAACAAAAGACCAAATATTATTCCAAAACTATTGTTCCCAGTTTACATTTAGCCACAGTCATACACTTTGGCAATATTATCTCAATAATTAAAACAACATCAGGAATGTGCCTTTATAAATAAAGCATATTGAAGATACTCCCTATAATGCTTCACACTGTCAATTAAATTACTATTCAAAAATAGTTGCCTGCTTCACTCCTATGTGGAAGGGGCGTTATATGTAGAACCCCTTCCACATTTATCATCAATGATATGCTCTAGCTCCCAGTTCAAAGAACTTAAGAATGGAGAATCAAACAAAAAAGAAAAAAGAAAACAAAAAGAAAACAAAATAAAATGACTAAAGGTTGTAGAGTTTTAATTATAAGATGTGATCTGCCACAAAGAGACGTTCAGAAAATGTATTTTTGTTTAAGCACAACAAAATATGCATGAACTGTTGAACTTGACTCAGAAGCAACTACAAAACAATTGCTGGTAATATTGAGCTCAAATTGGGACTAGTAATTAGTGCAATAAAATTTCAGAGAAGGAATTATTTCCCTAGGAAGCATGGCAGGCTCTCACTACTGAAGTTTGGCCAACTAATCAACCTTCTATTCAACATATAGCCTGTGGTTCCTCTTTTGCCTCCTCAGAGCATCTATTTTTGAACAAAATCATATTGTAACAAACAAGTAATTCTAATTAAAAATGCAAGGAAGAGCTAGGCAGAAATATAGTTTCTGCCTAACCAGCAAACAGCAGCTCTTGGTTTATATAGACTTTGCAATTCTAAGTCCTCAATATTTGCACAAAATTATGAATTTTCATAAATGTTTAAGTTTCAAAAGACCAACATGATCAAGCAAAAGAGCGATTCATAAAAATATTGAGAGTTGCAGCTGATACAATGATGCCCTTGATTTCTATCCAAAGCCTAATCAGGGAATGAAGAACATTACTCTCTATTTCTGAAAATGCTCTTGAAATAAGTTCAAAAACCACTTATCACACTAACATGCTTACTTTTTCTCTAATTTGCAAATAAAATGATTCCTTCATATGCCTTATTTTTTCAAACACACAACAACAATTACAGCCATTACAAAAATCACATCATAAAGTAACCTTAAATGTTATAGATTCTGATATAGAAACATCTGGCAGTAGGTGGATGTTAGGTAGAACAGTTTCCTCAACATCCAAAGGCCATCATAGGTTAAAAAAGTGAAAGAAACCCCTGAGTCGCTTATGAGAAAAATGTGACAGAAATACAAGGGCGCTATTTATCATTTTCAGATATGGAACTGGGGTGGGGAGAAGTAATTATAACTTAAGAAAGCATGAAACTTGGAACAATCATCCATTTATAATCAAATATGTCAAAGAAAGAAAGAAAAAAAGAGCACTAAGGGATGTATTTTCTGAGCATAAAACAATTAGAAAAAAAAAAAAACAATTAGAGATGCGCCAATGGTTACCAATATCCTATTGTAATGTTTAAAGGGACATTTGCATCGTGAGCTGTGAACCAGCAGTATTCCTTTTTTATCTCGCAGAAGCTGCCAAGTGTCTACAACTGCTACTGTATCTTCAGCTTCTAGGGGAAGGCTTTGCTATTATCTCTCAACTACTAACCACTGCTTCTTCACAGCTGATTAGAAACTCTAACAGAAGACTGAAGTTGCAGCTCCACCAGAGATTTGAATTTTCAACCTCCAATACAGTGAAGTACTGTAGATATACTGATGCTTCTCCAGCTTAGGCACACAATTTTGGAACTAAGTTATATCTTTTGAGTGTAAAATAGCCACTGTCAGTTCCTTAGGTTAGAGTTATATGCAGTTAGTTCCATTAATAACATGGCCTTCTGTTTTTATCTCTATATTTCTAGTTTCTTATGTCATACAGCAAATTCTCAAAGGGTAATAGAATCTTACTATACAAGCTGTTTCTACCTTTTTTCTCATTTAACATCATCTCATGTCAATAAATATAGAGCAACCTACGCCATCCTTTTTGATGGGTGAATAGTTATCCATGCTGCAGTATGACTAGTGTATTTAGCAAAGCACATGCTATCATATTTCAATTATTTCCATTCTTCCTCTCTCCCTACTTTCTCTCCTTTTTTCCTTTCTCTAAGACAAAAAATATGTGATGAACAACCACATATTGTTTCTTTTGACTAAGTTACTAGAACTGGACCTGCTAGATTTCCAGCAAGACATGCTGATTGAAAATTCTGCCACATATTGTCCAATAGGCCTCCAAAAAGATAGATCAATTTCTATCACCAGTATTCACTAGGCCAAACTCATGCCGGGGAGCAGAAAAGTCGAATTTTATTTTTGTTATTCCATTGATCAATAATGAGGATAAAACTCAATGTGCTTACTAGTCATCTGAATTTCTAATTTTGAATGTTACTGACTCAGTTTTAGTGCCAAATATCCGTTTTTCAGGAAAAATGTTTTGAACACATTATTAATTGAACCATAAAACCCAGAAATATCATTCGCCCTTTTACATTGTTTGCTTTCCACATCCTTGTAGGTGTAGATTTCCAACATGAGCAGAAAGGATGTGCTCAAAATTTCTGCTTTAAAAACATTATATAGGTAACTTTTAAGAAACAGTTTTTGAACTGATACTATGTGCAAGGCACCACTGTTTGGGGGAAATAAAAACAATAAATCAGGCACAATTTCTTGACAGGGTTTATCTTTTCAAGTTACCTAAAAAGGCATTTTTAGAAAATGAAGCATGGCACTTTACACAGTTAACAGATCTATTGTTTAAAATAATAAATACTCATCAATACTCATCAATTCAACAAATAGTAATTGAACACCTACTCAAACCAAAGGTGAATTAAATGCTGATCTTGCCTTTATGTAACTGCAGTATATGGTGCAGCAGGCACAACAGGACACATATAACTATAATTCAAGTGAGAACACATCGAGTTAAAGACTCCTTTACATTGTAAAGGCTCTGTAGAGGAAGCAGTATCTGGCCTGGGCCTGACAGTTACAAGCAACATGCAGTGGTCTGTTGGTGAAAACATTAAAATAGAGTCAAAGAAAAAATTCCCTTCCCTATGAAATGTTTATGATCTGTATCTAAAAATGGAAATGGTCAGTATATATATATATATATATATATATATATATATATATATATATATATATATATAACAAACCTAGAAAACAAGACTTCTATCAATTTCTTAAAGAACTTTATCTTTTATAACACTTATACTTAAATATACCCCCTTTTGTGAATTTTTCTATATTTATCATGTCACAAATCACTACCAGCTAAGATATCAATATACATACCAGCAGAATAAATGGGTAGTAAAGAAAAGCTTTTATATTAACAAGCAGTAAACTTGTCACAGATTATTCTTTTAATAAATAATTAAAGCCAGGAAAAAGATTTGCACTAAACCATCTGATCACAGCATCAGAAAGTCCTTAGAGCAGTGCTATATACAAAAAAGTCTAGATAACTTTACAGTGCCCAGGGAGAGTGATAGTTTTTCACTCCCCAATAAAGCAGAAAGCTCAAAACATCTGAGAGAAGTGGGCAAGAGAAGGGTTCATAGGGATATGATTTTATTTATATTTATATAAGTAGATTACATAGCATTTGCTTTGATTTGCTCTAGGTATACCATGCAGTTTAAAGATGTTCAGAGATTTTCTTTTGTTCAGAAAGATGACTGTGGGAGTCAAACCATCATGAGCACAAACCCCAACTCCATTTAGTAGCATGTGACCTTAGGAAATTCACTTTTCTTCTGTGAGAGGCTTTGTTGAATCTATAGCTTTTAAGAGGAAGATTAAATGAAATACTATAGAAAACACTTAGCGGAGTATCTAGCATAAAGGAAGCACTCAATAAGTGGTAGCTATTATTATTAAGAAGTTTAAACATAAGAGCTCAACATTAAAATGGCTATCAGTGTGACTATCTTCTTTTATAGAATTTCTATGGGAAAATGTCAGTTTATAGATTTCACTCTGGAGACTGGTTAATTTCAACATGAAGGATCAATATTTAAGGCCTGGGAAATCTGCTGCTTTCTTAAGTAGGTTGTTTTTTCTAGGGAGAAATTAATGTTATTTTCTTCCTTTTGTTTCATTTTTTCCTTTATTCTACCTAATGCTACCATAGATCAGACGTCTATCTGAAACACTACATCAAACTGAAAAACTATCTATCTAAATGTGTAACCTCTCCTCATTGTAAGATGAATGCATGTAAAGAATGCATATATTATGCTCAGAAACAATTTTACATATATACCTGTATATTTTAATCCCTTTCATGAACACATTTTAAAATAGGAGGGCTTGTTTGAAAAGATTCCTTTCTCTTAATGATAATGCTCAAGTGTGATGAACCTCCTCTGAAGTGCCAATCTAGCATAATTAGTTAACAGGACTTTGCTGGTGTGTAATTTTTTCATGCTAATGATTTGATTCAATGTGAACACTAAATTTCTGTACATGTCAGCCATTAAAATAAGTCCACAGAATTATTAACATTGGTTAGAAAACAGGTTTAACTGCAAAATATTTTTTAAAATTTCAGTTTAAAATAAAATATTAAATGCTATGCTCCTTTTTACCATCACAAAGAGAAAGTACTAGTTAGATTTATCATTTACAATGTGTTGATATTTGCCTTATTTTTCCTGTAAATATGCTGTGGATATTTTTCCAAGTACCAATCCTTTTTTCTAAGTAACAAATAAAATGAACCAGATTCAGAAAAAGGTTAACTGTTGGGTAAATAAGATCTATATGTATTTGACTTGTTTGCCTATCAGGAAGTTCAGGTTTATAAGTAGCTCTTCATAAGGCTGGTTGCCACTAAGAAGGAAGGTGGGACCCTAGCCAAATACCATTCATCCAACATACAGTTTAAATTTCACTTTGTCTCAAAACTTCTGTGGTGCTAGCAAATAGAGCTCATAATGCTGCTTACCAATCTCTTATTTTAACCCAAAACAGTCCTTTGATTATAACTAATCTTGCCACTCTCCCACAACAATTCCAATACTGAATAATTATATTATTTATCTGTCCTTAAAAATCACAAGGGTTTAGAATATGCTGGAAGTGAAGTGATCTTCTTTCATAATTCAAACACTAGAGAGCCTCATCTAACTGTACCATATCATCAAAAATCTAGGGCATAAAAACTATTATGAGAACGCTATTCATTGCAAAATCTGAGCAACTATGTTCATTGTTTAAAGACGCTCCTGTCTGCTCATCACAAATAAAGAAGATAACTCTTTGCAGAACAGAGACTGACTATGTTTAGAACTGCTTTCAGGAACACAGTGGAAACCTGGATAAGTATATCTGCTGAGAAAGTGATCTTTTCCCCCCTCTGAGCTTTTCTAAAATGTTTCCGAATAGCTCCAATATCAAACTTTTTGGCTTAAGGCTTCAATTAAGAAAAATTCTACTGAGTCCCACTTCAGATACAGTCCTGCAAAAAGCACTGGGATGAACAGAGACAGTCCTTGGGAAGTTCAGTAAGATTAGGAAAAAAGTAAATTGGAACAAATAAATAAAATGCAGGGAAGGTTAGACAATGCTTTCCCTACGTCTCAAACACTAAGGAAGCACAGAGAAGGAAAAGAATCCTTAAAGTAAAATAAGAGGTTCAGTCAGGACCCCAAACTATGTTTGTCACTGGGCCAATCCCCAAATCAGGACATTAGCTTTCCTGTTTGAAGAACAGTTTTAAATGAACACTAACCATTCAGCAGGGATGAAAAACAAATGATTTCAAATGAGGATAAATACGTGTATGTTTAGACACGTATAGGACTAGCTTACCACATTTAATTTAAGCATAAGATGAAACTTAGCTTACAAATGAAAACTGATTCCACCAAATCATAACTGAATACACAAGTTAATTTTGACTTTGCAAAATCTCACGGTAATAAATTATGAATTAATTTTTGTACATTACAAGGCAAATTTCCTTGCTTCAATTCCTATTATCTGAGATAATGAAGGCAAGAGACTATGTATTAAAATCATGAACAACAGACCCACCTTCTCTTGCAAACATCACATTAGCAGAACACACCCTCTTTCCAACTTTCAAGTCAAAACTGAATAAACACGGACCTTTTAGTATTTCTTAAACCCCAACAAAGTTAGGATACATCAGTTTAATACTAGAAGGAAGCCCCTAAGGCAAGGTAACTCCTCTGAATTCGTTTTGGCTCCTTTCATCAAAGATCAAATCTGGAGAGGGTATGAAAACAGCTGCAGTTGACCATCAACATGCTTTCAGCAGCAAAGGGAATAAGAATATAACTTACATAGCCAAGGTCTATATCCTGTGGGCATTTCAGATAAACGAACTCCACCTTAACTGTACCTGGAATAAATGGAAAGCCAGGGCACAACCCAGAAGGAAGATGACTATAATTATTTCCATGCAATCAATATAACTTGTTACATAACTTAATTACTTTTTGTAATTAGCAGTTGTAATTTGGCATTTTCATATGAATATTAACTGTCTTGCATTCTAGGCACATTTAAGAACACATGTCCTGATTCATTCTGCATATATGTTGTTCTTTTTTATAACTTAGTCTTGCCCACTTTGTGTCTTATTCATCTTTCTGCTTTCAGTACCTGACACAGATCATAGCACAGAATAAACATTCAGTAACTATTGCTAATAAATAAGGAGATTACTAAATACACATGTGATCATGACTATACAAGAGAAGAGGTAGGAAATCATAAGTACTGGTAATTAGACTGTTCTAGCCATCATATTAGTTACTTATAGCTTTTTAATTTAATTCTAAGTATCCCATGATAAAGAAATAATTATTTCTATTTTATGGGTGAGATTTAAGCTCAGAGAGGTTAAGTAACTTGCTCAAGCTCACACCGCTAGTAGCAAAGTCAATAATCAAATTCTGGTCTGATAACCAAATCTTTAAAAATACATAGGGTAGGCATGTGTAAAAAGGAACTATCTCTTTTCTTAGACTGTAAGCCATCTAGAAGTAAAAATACATAACAGGTTACAAATTTCATATATATAACTTATCATAGCAAAGAAACTCACTATAATCAGCTCAGCAGTCTCTGAAATGAATGTCTTGAAAGGCGTGTAAGTGAAATTAACTGGACGTCCTCTAGACAGGAAACAACTGAGAATAAGATAGGATATTTCCCAGTTCCAAACGTTCTTTCATGGAAAAGTGTGTTTGACTCATACAGTTGATTTGTAAAGTATGTCTTTTTTTTCCCTTTTAGTCACTGTAATATTATCTTTCTGGAAAAGATTAACAATTTTATTCCTGCTACAGAATGGGATAAGTTCATTATAAGTCCAATATTTTAGAATTAGTGGAAGCATCTCTTTTCATTAAAATAAACCCACATCAATGTAACTCAAAACAAGGGAGACTTTCTTCCAAAAAGAAAATCTAAACATTCCTCCCATCTTTCACATTATTCATAATAATGTATAATTTCATTAGCTTAGACCTAAAATAAGATTCTCGTATCTTATTGATACCCATGACTATCCCATATCACACCGACTACTCCATATTCATTTAAAATATCTAATATTCAATATTTAAAGATTCAATAAAAGCAAGATTAGTCAGTATTTCATATAGATTTGCAAATTTTAGTCTTGTAACACTGGCCTGAAAAAAAAAGTAAGTTAAATACTACATTGCCCCCAAAGTAAGTTAAATACAACATTGTCCCCATGAGAAGAAATACCTAGGGTACTGAGATATTAAAGAAATGTCAAATACTGTCCCGCAAGAAACAAATTAGGGCTAGATGTGAGTTTTCCTAAATCCTTGACCTATTTCCTTTCCATTCTTTAGAGTGCTGATTTCATGTTATTTGCTTTGTAACATACTATAAAAGTATTCTTCAGAATCCTTCAACTATTCAACTTCAACTAAAATAGCTTTAAAAATTATTACTTCTCCTGGAAGTAACACCTTCTACAATGCCACTTCCAAAATTTGGTATCTGAGAGAAGATAGCATATTAGCTTTCCAATTTCATCTGATAGAGCATGTAAGACTTCCTAAGGCAGTGGTTGATACTTTCCAAGTGAACTTCGAGAAGTGTCAGTTCAATGAGTACACCACACATCTTGAAGAACTAGATGTCTTGAGCATCACCTCCAGAACTACATTTGTTTTGAGATCATGGAATCTGTAACTCCTTGGAGTAGGCTGAATCCTAAAATGACCCTCCAAGATTGTTGGGCCCTGGTGTACACTGGTCTTCTTCGGTCACTCAGTAACACTGAGCTTGGTACTACTGTGAAGGGATTTTGCAGATGGAAATAAAATCCCAAATCAGTTGACTTTATTATAGGGAGATTATCCAGGAGGGCCTGCCTTAATCACATGAGTTCCATAAAGACTTTCCTCTGGTTGGTCTCAGAAGAGCAAGTCAGAGAGATGGGTCCCACCTGGCCTACAAGAAGGTGTTAACATCTGTAGGAACACAAGGCAGGAAACTGCCAAGAGGAGTAGAGAGTGGTCCCTGGCCAAAAGCTAGAGGGAAAATGGGGACCTCAGTCCTACATCTAAAAGGAAACGAATTCTGTCAAAAACCAGTGAGCTTGGAAGGGGCCTCTGAGTCCAGGTGAGAACCACAGCTTTGACAGACACCTCCATTTCAGGCCAGTAAGACCCGAAACAATTATCCAGCTGTGCAGTGCCCAGTCTCCTGACCTACAGAACCTATGAGGGAACAAATCTGTGGTTATCTTAAGCTGCTAAATTTGTAATTCGTTTCATAGCAATAAGAAACCAATATACCCCTTTAGTTTTTAAATGTATCCCACACTTCCTGAATCATACTATATATAGAAATGTATTTACTACATATTGTCAACTTACTTGATGAGGACTATAGATGGCCACTCTGTGGGAGGAACATAAAGAACTCTGCCACAATCCCTGTCAGAGTTGTTTATCGTGGAGTTGAAGGAAGAAGGCACAGACATAAGAAACAGCTCCATGACAATTCAAGTTACAGTGCAAGTCACTGGTCGTTTCTGAGCTAGGACTTGATACAATTTGGGCAGATTTTTATCATGACAGAAACTGCTGGATGAACAGGAGAGAGAGAGAGAACAGGGAAACCAGGTAGTAGACTATAGGGAATACATCAAGAGAGAAGGACAGAGGCATACACTGAGCAGTAGGAATGAAAAGGAAGGCATTAGCCAAGACACATCTGAAGGAAGACTAGAGAAAACTTGGTACTGCTGTGAAGAGATTTTTTCACGCTGTCATATGTTTACATCTCCCTTAGAGAGTGATGGAATCTTTGCGTTTCATTCATGCAACAAGCATCACTGGGTATCGCCTATGTGCTGGGTGCTACTGCGGGTACCAGAGATTCAGCAATGCCCTTGAGAAGTCTCCCTTCTGGGGGAAAGCAGAAAGTAAACAAGCTGACAAATAATGCAGTTCCAGGAAGCACTAAGGTGCTATTACTTGTTTCAAAGCCTAGCATCATTGAATAAACAAGAAAGATGGGTGATGAGAGACTGAGAGAAGGAAAAAGAGTCAAGAGTAATTCTGAATTTTTGTGCAACAGGGACTGAAGAAAAGAGTATCAATGAAAGAAATAGGGAATCTGAAAATAAGTAACAAAGTCTCTGTGCTTGTTTCCACACTGATAAAAGGGGCATAATAATAGCAACTGACTCATAGGGTTGTTGGGAATGAATGAGCTAATATATAGTACAGTGCTTAGAATGGAGTGTGAAACATAGTAACCACTATGCAAGCACAAGCTATTCTTTTTAAACTAGTGATAGAGAACCAGAGGTGTGAGCAGAGAAGCTAAAGTCTATCTAAAAGTTACAATGTAGCCAGTAGCCACAGTTTTTTTCCCCTTCCAGTACTAGGAACAAGGCACAGAGCTACAGTAATTCACTCAGAGCCATTCACACAGGGGATTACAAAGCATGGTTTTCTCAATTAAAAAAAGAAAAAAAGTTGTGTTCTATTTTTATTCCTTTGTGCAGGTGTGGGGGGAAGGTCACGGTGCTCAGTCAATTAGGTTCAGCTTCAGTGTAACTAAGACAACTAACCAGTAAACCAGCCATTTTTAAAAGTGCTCCTCTCAAATCTTCCAGAGACTAAATTTTTTGCTTCTCAATCAGAATGACTTTGGAGAATTCATACCCAAAGGCAGAGATGAAGATATATAATGATAAAGGAGATGCTGGATAATTCAGAATTTAAATAATGAGCTCATAAGCACTTGAGGCTTAGTATAATTGAGGTTAGGTTATGTATGTCTGAATTCTTAAAAAATGTTCTCATAAAACAACTACATACTCTTTTTGGTAGGTCACAACCATTTCTACATTTTTTTTTTTTTTTTACTGACAGCATCCTGTCCTCTAAAAGAAGTCCAGCCGATGATTTTACACCCCCACCCCACCATAATGACACCCTTTGTCTGCTGGGAAAAAATCTGTACGACTGAGTCTGGCCTTCATGTCCTCCACATCCTGCCCCAATTCTCGTCTAAACTCAGATACATACCTAGTCTCAAGTGAATTACATGGTACATACATTTTCATTTAGAAACAGGATACTACTAAAATGTTAGCACTTTTTCATCACAGCATGTGGAAACATATTTTCTTATTTCACTTCTGTGTGGCCACATTTACCCCATTACTCCCATTGTACAAAACCAAAACTAAAAACCATGGTTGAATCCTAGTCTTCAAAACCCCAAGTTTTTAAGGAAAAGCAAATTAAAGCTATCCCTCCCCACCCTCTGCTTTTTTAGAAAAGATTAAAAATTCTTCCTGCAGCATTCAATCTTTCTAATCACAAGGTTTTGTCTGACAGAATTCGGTATAACAATCACATATTTCTTGGTTTACTAATAAAGAGTTGAATTTTTAAACATTAATTAAAGAGTGTACATTTTGTGTTCATTTGTTTGTATCAAAGATTGTGAATTATGATGCTCTGATACGTTATGTTCCAATTTCAAAGTAAAGTGGGGCTTTAGGCAGAAAGAAAAAAGGGCCTATGACATTTTGAAGAGGACAGTAAATGGTATTAGAAATAGACTTTGTTAGAATCTCTGTAAGCATGAACTTGGTTTTTCAAAAACCTCCTTTAAAGGTAAAGCTTTCTGAAACATGCTCAAATTGCATTTTTAAAAATATTCAAAGAACAAGTATATAATATTTTCCCATCTTTTATACTTCTTGGAATATTCAAATACAAGTTTCTTGATCCATCTGAAACTTTGTTTTGTGTCTTTCCATCCTCTGCTATGGAAAAAAAAATTACTTATCCTCTGATTTTCCTTTTTTACCTAAACGTAACTGTAGAAGAAAACAAGAATTAAATAATGTATTTGGAATTTGGCTGATGGCTATCTCTATATTTCACTCAATTTTAAAAAATATTTTTTATATAGATTATCTGTGCAAGGTACACACAGAGGTTCTGTCAAACAAACTTTCTATCCCACCAAGACAAGGGGATTTTACTGGAACATGACTAGTTTTACAAGGAATTCTTAAATGTCTCAAACCTTATAAAATCTAGAAACTATAATAAGTAGTAAATCTGTAAAATAACTCTTTGCATCACAACTTTTCCTTAAGGTAGGGATAATTTAAAATATCTTTAAGAGGATAAAGAGGTATAATTAATTATGTCTTTATATTTATTCAAAATCTTTTCAATTATAATCCACACCTTAAAATCCATAAAAAATCTATGGTATATATACACCTACATGTAGTACATGTTTATGTATGCAAAACTAACTTTTTTCCTAATAGAGCTAATGAATAACATTCTAACAATTTATCTAACAGATTATCAGTGTGCATTTCCCCTGGAAGAGATTGTAAATTTAGTATAACAATCATTGTATTTCAGTCTTTATTTTGTGTCCTTCCTGAATCAAATGACTACCTTTCTGCTGTTACTCCTTGTGTTTGTTATGACCATTGCCAACAGTCACAGGTTGATCTGCCCAAATAATTCCATTGTCCTAGACCATAGAATTCATCTCATGGAATTTGAAACTGTGATAATCATCTTAAGATCTTTAAATTAATATCAAGGACTAAAAAAATGTTTTCTCAGAATTTTAGGGGTTGGTTCATTATTTTGTAAACTGGAAGGCAATTGTTCCCCTATTCAGATTAAATACAGGATAGACTATAGCTCTTTGAATACAGAACTGGCAGAATCCTTTGTATGTACAGTAATCAATTCTACTGCTGTCTAAACACATACCATAAAAGAATAACAACAAAATACCAGAACATATATTCTGAATTCTGGCTTTTCAGAAAAATTCTTCAATATTTTATTCAGGATGTCAGTTTATGGCAACCATTCTCTTCTCCCTTCTGAAAGTGCTAACTGGGAGATAAATGAAGTAGACATCAAACTTCTACTGTGTAATAATTAGACTTTGCCTAAGATGGCTCCAATTTCCTTCTCCCGCAGCTGTGTTACTAACTATCCTTTCTGATAACACCTTTTTCTCTCTCTTTTTTAGAGTGTCATAGGTAACTGAAGTTGCCAGATTTTATCTCCAAATAAGGGAGTCATTTGCAATTATTACATGTGATTTAGATTCTAAGATATTCCACTGGAAAGAGAGTATGTACAGCCTAGCAGCTCACATTACACTATCGCTCACTTCATTCTGAAGTGCTGTTGGCTTGCTCGTGTTCTTTAGTTGTGGCTTGCACGGGAGAGTCCCTTCCCTCCCAGTGCGAACAGGAAGGAATCGCAGGAGGCCTGATCATGCTACCCTCCCAGCTGACAAGCACCCTGTCACAAGGAGGCCATTAGAATCACTGTGTAATGATAAATGTCAATGTGATAAGAATAAAGCCAAACACAAGCTAGTTAATTCACATTTTTTTAGGATATATGAAATTTGTGGCAAGTGGATATCCTTTTTTTTTGTGATCTTTCTTTCATAGATGAAATATACCCAGGAGGGCTTGATGATTATGAGGGGTTAAGGGTCTTTTAACTTCAAACCAGTTCTCACTTGGCTTCTAATATATAATTTTAAAATTTGAAAAAATTACTATGAGATGAGAAACAAGAAATTGGGGGGAGGGTGTTAGATTAGTCAGGAAATACTCCAGAGATTGTGATCTTAAAGAAAATATTGACCTAAGGCAGAAAAGGAGGGCAAGGGAGCTCTCATTTGGGGATTTTGCTAATCAAAGACTCAGAGGTGAGGATGTTCATGAAATACGTTTGAGGGCTATCCAGGAAAATAATTAGATACATTTCTCACGAGTCAGTTGGCGAGGCAGATGAGTTTACAGAAAGAGGCTGAGTTGTTTTTCTGGAATATCTAAACATTTTGTGAGAAATAGGAACCACTTTAGACTTTTTCATATAATAGTTAAATTTATTGAGTGTCAAGCACGATGCACCACTATATTTATCATTTTTATTTCATTTATTCCATAAAGCCCTATTGCGTGGATGCTGTCATTCTATCTTATAGATGAGGAAACTGAGATTTAGACAAGATAATTAACTGGCTCAAAGACACGTGATGAGTAAGTGGCAGAAACATCATTTGAATCTAGTTCTCTCTGAAAAGTAAATGAACAAAACAGTATTGTAAGGGGGAAAAAATGGAACAAAAGTGTTTTTGATGGATAGGAGGGGTAAGACATAAAAAAAAGAAAGGCTGGTTAAGACTACAAACTCTCTTTGAAGTGCAGAACATTATGCTTGGCTTCTAGCCTGCACTTAAATATCTGTTGACTGGACTATTAGCAGAAGTCTGGGACTGATAACATTTTGCCACTTTCCCTTTGAACTTCACAGGTTTTCACCCACATCACCGTAATAAACCACTAGCCTTTAAATCTCACAAATTCTTTCCAGTTTGAAAATTAAAATCTACTGTATGTCAGTCACATTGTGGTCTACAGCCCACCTGTAAAATATACTGGCAGCTTTGATATACATTATTCCATAAAGAATTTTTTAAAAGGGGCATCTAACATATCATACTACCATCAGTTTATACTGTTAGGAAGCATACTGCGATCATCTAACAATTTAATTGACATTTGAATATTTGTTCTATTTTTCTATATTAAACAAAATATAATTCTCAAAAATATGCTATAAATGGAAATGTATTACAAAGTTAAAGATTTAAATAGATGGATGCATTAGTTTCCACAGAGTGCTATTGTACAGGATTATTTTATTTTAATGGAAAGCACTGATTTATGAAGGAAATTATTTCCATAGCCAAAACGTATTTTCTTGTATCCTTCAGAAGATTCTGTCACAGCTCTGAAAAAATATGTTCGATCATTTCATTAACAAAGCTTGAGCTCATGCTGGGGCATCTCATTCTCAAGCACTAGATTTAACAATGGGACTGTGAACTCCAGTGTCCATGGCAACAGTAGCTAATTCTTCTTTCCAATCATGGTGGCAATTCTCTCCCATGGCTTGAATCAGTTACAAAACAAAATACTCTCAAAGACCTTTCTGAGCCAATAGCCTTGCAACTAATCTGCTAATAGGAAATAATCTGTAGCTAATACACACATTCCAGGGCAGCAGTGTGTTTTCTTAATACTTTGTTTCGCGGGCCTCTTTCCAAAGAAAGCATGGTAAAGAATAAAAAACAGACATTCATTAAAAATACTACCTGGCCACTATTAATGCCTAAAACTTGCTGCAACTTGCATGGCAAGAGTTTGTTAAAGAGCAAGTCGAGAGGAAGCAACTAACGTAGCAACAAAGAGAATGAAAGCAAACCGCTTATGCCAAGAGGATAAGAGCTGAGTTAAGAGAAGGCAAGCCTAAAAGCGACTGATTTTTAGCAAACCTTTACAGTTAACAAGCGTTTTTTTTCCCCCAGTCACTGCTCCCTACTATTTGTATAATCTGTTGCTGGATGCACTCCAGCAACAAATATCTCAGCTGTCTTGTAAAAATTATTTTTTTGGTCCCCTCAGTGGCATAATGGAAATGGTTTAGCATTGAAATTAGTTTTTCACCTCAAGGGTCAAAGTGTAACCTCCTGAACAACTATAATGACCTAAATCATTCTAATTACGGAGAAGAAACAGTCTTCCCCAAAGCCTGATAAAGTTGTTGAATCAGCTCCCAAAGCTCAATATTGCTTTTTGTTCAGAGGACGACTGGGATGTTTTTGCTTGAAAGGAAAGCCATGAATAATCATAAAGAAAGATGAAATACCTTTTCAACCCACTCGGAGTGGAACTTCCTCCTGCCTGGGGTTGGGATGGTTTGACACAGCAGTGTGTCTGAGTCCGTGTTCCAGACCCTGGATTCTACCTGGCTCAAGACAATGTGATGACTTAAGGTTTTACGCTGCAACTCTTCATTTGGGAAGAAGAAACGATTTCCATCATGCCTTCTAGCCACTCTCCCCCTTCCACATTTTATAAAAAGGAAGCAAAATGAAATAAACAGAAGTACAGGAGGAATGAAATCCTTAAAGTTAAAGGAATCACAACACCAAAGGGTCTCTCTTCATCCTCTTTAAATCCGTTTTATAATTCTGGTTACTATGACAACATGATGCAACTCTGTATTACCATGACAATCAAACACAACTTTCAAAAAACAGTAAGTGCTGTTTTATTCTGTTATTCAATTGCTTCCAAGGAAACATGCTGTTATTTACTTGTGATGAAACCTTTACTATAGTCGAATAGATCTTATGTCAGAAAAAGCCAAATTATGGCGGAAACAGGAAGAGACAAAAATATAGGTCTAAATTAACTATTTATTGAATGGAATCTTTTGTCCTATTCCTAAAAAATCTGAAATTGGAATGCCTTCCATTTGGGAAATGTAAACTACTTCTTTACACAAAAGGGGGAGTGCTCATGCACAACAGGACTGGTTTACCTTCCTAGCTACTAAACGTATTTGCCATCAGCTGTGCAACACGATATGAAAGTCTATCAAAGGACTCTGGGAAAACCAGAGGACAAGGTTAAATACGGGTTAAATACTGAGCTCATCACATTGTTCAAACAAAACTCTATAGAGAGTCTAACTTCTCAGTTGAATTGAGCATGGTGTTTCTTGAACTAAGAAATATCGTTAAAAGGGAGTATTTGGAGTTCCTTATACCTTTCCTTGATGATTACTTCCAAATGTCACTTTATAGTAGAGCGAATGATCTGAAGTCTTAAAGTCTTCTTTCTACTACCATGACCACCACCCCATCAAAACACCTCCCACAGCTTCTCATGGCTCACATAATAAATTAATGGCTCTGTCTGTTGAGCAACTACAACATGTCCACTCCTACATCTGAAAAATCCTTATAAGTATGCAAAAATAGGTGCTATATCTACTAGGTGGAAAATCGAACTGCAACATAGAAAGTCCAAGGAACTCTCAGTAAGATTCAAGTACTAAGTGGCATAACCACGACGTGAACCCACCTCTTTTGTCTCCAAAGCCCAGCCTCTTACCAACCAGTGGACTGCCTTTTGAAGCAGAGTGTTTTCCGGTTTTGTATTATGACTATAATACTACAATACTGTATCTAGTAGACATAGCATGTGTTTTTGCATAATTATTGTAAGGATTTTCAGGTAAGTTGTAAAATCTTTAAATATAACAAGATATAAAAAACACAGCTTACATCTGGATAAGCTTTTCTTTCCTTAAAAAATGGGAAACAAATATATCAGAGGTTAAAATTATGTTACATGAATAGGCCTTCATAAAAGGCATTCATTGTAAGCTTAGGTTTTGATTGAGGGATAGACCAATAAAGTACATTCTTGTGATATTAAAATACTATTTCAATGCAAATTAAAACAGAATTTATTGAGTGTTTATGGATGCCACAGACACCAAGAAAACAGATACATTCTCAAAGTTGTCAAGGAACCATGAGCCTGAAAGAGCTCAATCAATATTTGAACATACTCCATGTAAAAATACCCTATAGGAAAGATGGAGTTGTTCAACAGATGGACCTTGCTTATAACCAGTTGAGAATCTAGGCAGTGGAAGATTTATAAAATTTTATTTACAGCAAATATAAGCATCTCCAAGTGCACTAAAGGCGATATAAATGTTCTTAGCTTATAGATGAGAGAAGGAAAAGAGTTTGTCAATAATAGTGTTTATTACTGTTTTGTCTTTTTCAGTTAATTTTATGATCTTAAGCTAAGCAGGAAGAAAAGCATTCAAAGGAAAGACCTTATATTATTGGTGATGCCTCAGCACATAAAAGACCTCCACAAAATTAAGGACTTTTTATTCATTGTATCCCCTTGTGTCTTCCTAGAACAATGTCAGATAGTAATAAATGAGTTTGTTAAATATCTAACAGTAGAATTCAGAATTCATGACCCTACTTATGCTTCCACCCCCTGAGTCTATATTATACTAAAATAGTTTGAAACCAGTGTTCAAGAATTACAGACAAAGGTTGGTAGGTTATTAAGAAAATTAGTAAGTGAATGTTCTTCACTGTATTGCTTTGTTCTTTTGAAAGCTAACGCTCCTGCTGGAGAAGACAATTAATCCCAAGATTGAAAGTCATATTGGCTCTCTAAGCCCTTCTCTCTTGTAGGAATAATCTCGAAGTTTAAAATCAAGGTTGAGAATGAATTAGTCCCTCTAAAATTAAGATAAATGTCCAAGGCATAATATAAAGCTTCTCAGTCAAAACAGATGAAGGAAACCCACACATGAAGATCATGCCTTTATTAATAAAACTGACCATGTCCTTGATCAGACTCTCTTTTCTCTTACTTTACAGTTTTTAAGTCCTATGCAGATTAGAGACATCAAAAGAGACAGGCATAGATAGGTGAGGGGTGAGGAAGATCATCAGACAACACTAGCAAGGGAGGAACATTAGATGTTGAGTAAGGATAAAAGAAAACTTTAAGAGAGACAAAAGAACTCAAAAAACATATCTATCAGGTGCAGTTTAGGAAGACCAATGGGCATGCTTCCTTATGATATCAAGGGTCAGTAAAGTCACAACAGAAATTATAGTTGATATACTGATTTCAACTAGGCACAGCTTACCTAAAACTTTAGGAATATACTTTAAAACGTTTTTTGTTTTTTTTTTTAGTTTTCACCTTGGAAAATAGTTTCAGAATTTGTAAAATTCACTTACATAGGGCCTGATAAACTAGGAAAACGTGATATAATGTAGTAGAAACCATTGAACATATATTTGAATCTGGTAGGTGAGGAATTTAATGTATTTGATATAAAAGGTTCACACTACACAAAATAAGGAAAATCAAACATTGCTGAAAACACTAAAGGAACTTCATGCCATACACTTCTTTGAGGAAATGCCAGGGTTGATGCAACCATGATTCATCATAGCGCACTTCTTGTCACTAAAAGGAAACACATATGACCCTGGACAGAAATGTGCTAATCCTGGTTGTTTGCTAAAACTGTAATAAAGCAACCTGTTTCTATCACAAATAATTAACGCCTGGGAAGTATGGCGGACTTCAGAATAGATTCTCTAAACTGGAAATACTTATTGATGCTTTTAACCTACTTATTATGGTATTAAATTAATAAGTCTCTTGAAAAATGAAGTATTCTTAAATCCAAGAAAAGTCAAAAGTTTTCAGAAATCACATACTATTTTGTCATTTAGTAATATTCTTATGTATCATGTAGAACTCATGATATAACTATTACATCCCATTTTCATTTAATACAAGAAAATAAATTAAGGAATGGATGAAGAGCTACTTTAATATAATTATTATGTAGGTTCAGAGACAATAGACTTCTTGTTTATTTCCTTAACTCTGAAATTATGCTGATAAATGACAAAGGGCAACTGACTCAAATTTACCACAATTGATCACTAAAATTTGTCTTGCTTCTTTATAAAGTATTTAAAGATCATTGAACAAAAATTCTCAGGAAGTGTAAACTGTTATATTAATGATATGTATGCACTACTGATGAATCGATAAACCCTGTTTCTGTGGAAAACAAAAAGTTTTTGATTATTTTCATAATGATACACAAACATCTAAGGATGACCAGGGCCAATATCTTTCATGTGTGTTAATCCCAGGACCCTCTTTCATTCTTTGTTCTTTCTTATGGACATTCTACCCACAAGAGGACACTCTCATTTGCTGTTGAAGGCAAAATTTGCTAATTCTTAAAAATATAATTAAGATTTTCAAACATGTTTGATACATCACTGTACTTTAAAGCAACAACAAAAAGTTAAAAGCACTAAGAATGTGAAAGAAGGCTTATTTAAAACCATAAGTTAGGGGCATCTCCTGAAACACACAGCTTTCTTTAGCAATGGAGTCAGTCTGTCTGAAGTGTTTCCATACCATTTCTGAGAGCAGAAGTAATGCTGCTTTAGTGTTCTTGTAGGTCAAAAACATTAATGGACACAGAGTAAGAGAAATTACTGAATGTGTTTGCTGTGTCTGAGGAATATAACTGACTAGGCAGAATAAAGATATTTTCATAAAATTGGATGGAATACAGGAGTTAGGACATAATGATAAGTTATGTGAGATGATGGGTTATAGCATGAAGTGCTCTGAGAAAATGCTGGATATCTTTCTTAAGTTATAATGAAGTTTAATGTCACCCTTTTGTCATTGCCAAACACTCAGGGTAGGATTTTGTCTCATTAGATTTGTCTCAGTTACCTACCTCCATTATTACAAAACCTAGTTATTAAATGACCAGCATCCCTGAATTCTCCAGGAATCTTCATGCTGAACAACTACCTTTTGAATAATTTCTGAAGGCACAGAAATAGTATTTTTCGAAAAACGTTACTGTCAGTTTATCATTTGATGTGTGGGAAAACTTAGAATGGTTTTTCAGCCATAGAGCTGAATTGAATATAAGTGTATGATAAACTGTTTTAATGCCACTATAGTCTCGTCATGGCACGTATTTTTGACAAGTGATAGAGAATCCTAAATAGCAAGCACACTCCCAAATGTACACCTGGTGTGTGTAGAGATCTTTTAGAGGCTAATTCCTTTCATTGCTCTTTGTCATAGAGTTGGGATCAGGGGAAAGAGCTAAATGGGCTTTATTACCAGTAACTTCTAATTCTGAAATTCTCTCCTCACTGGCTTCTCATAAATACCCACCAGCCTCTTGTGGTTGTCATCAAACTTGTGGGACTACCCTTCAGAAACAGTACTCAATTCCAAATCCTATTTTCTTCAGAGTCCCTTCCTTCTCACTTTACACTTCGTCAGTTTACTCATTTATCTGTTCATTTATTCATTCACTAAACACACAATTGAATGTCTGCTCATGTTCCAGATATGGTAATTAGGTAGTAGAGATGCAGAAAGAAGGAGAGATGATTCTGGTCTCAAGGTACACACCAGCTAGTGGAGAGATGAACATGCAAATAAAAATATGATACAGTGTAATTGCTACAACCTAGGCACCCACACACCACAGTGGAAGCTTTGAATCTGGGGAAATCTCATCTATACGCATGGTTTCAACTAATACTTAATTACCCCTAATTTCCAAATCTAAATTCCAAAACAAGAAGATCTCCAGTTTAAAGGTGTGGACCCAAATGTGAGAAATTCGAAAAGTTCATTAAAAATAAACAAAAAATATTCTTATCACCAATGATTTCCACCCATCCCCACAAAAAAAACAGCATTATTTCTTGGTTCTCTGTCTTTGTAAATGGTACAGCCGTTCATATTGTCAGCTGGGCCAAAATAAGAAGTCATTTTCTTTTTTTCTCACAAGATGTATCTAATCTATACCAACTTAACATCATAAATTTATCTGAATCTATTTCATTGCCTTAGTTCAGGTCTTCAGTTGATTTCTAAATTGTCACCTCACATCTGGACACTGAAATGCTGCTCATTTCAGTCCAACTTTCTCAATGCCAGTAGAATAAGTTTTCTAAAATACAGATGTGATCTTGTCCTGCCACTGGTTATAATTTTCAGTGATTCATTATCAAATAAAGGTTTTCAAGTCTACATTCTTGGCACTGTAGAGTCAACACATATTGAACTATGGGGGAAACAGACTTTCCCACATAGATTAAAACCGAGCTACTAAATGGGATCATCTGAAAGAATAAAAGCACACCCTCAGGATATACTGTAGATTGGAGCCCATTTTCTCTTGATAGAACAAAATGCAGCCACAAGATTAGGGTATGAGAACTTTAGTCATGACACATTCCTCTGTGTGTAATGGTTCCGGTTTTCTAAAGCCAGGAGTCAAAAACTGGAGAGAGTCAACAGAGAATAGAACCCAGCAGCTTAACGCAGATGAGAACACCTCGGTGGCCTGGGCACTAAAGTCAATTTCAAAAGTAGACAAATGAAAGGTTTTTTACTTTCGATTAGCAACTCTCTTCCCCTTACCTCTTTGATGCAGGCCCCAGGCAAAACCTGAGAGATGAGAAGAGAAGCTGCAAGTACAGAAATGTACTTGGCCCCACTGACACGCTTCAGGTGTCCCAAGCACCTGATGGCTCCCTGATACCACAGATTACATGGTATTCATGCAAAGAGCAAAATCCAGAGCTGAAATAAAATATCTGGAAATAATACACTGTACTCGACTCATAGTAGTTGATCAATAAATGTGCACTCTGTGAATTGCCAGAGTGCTAAATGGCCAAGAAGCAGTCGTGAAAAAATAGCAGGTCAGTTAATCATGCTTAGAATATCTATAAACACACATACATGTACATGTACAATCATTTAAAAAATGACATCTCATTTATTTACTATTTTATGAGAAAGATGTATATTCATTAATATTATAGTGAAGATATTTTAGATAATTTCTTTTCACAGTAAGTCTTCAATATAAATTTCCAGAAATAATCTGGCTTCCTTGCTACATAACTTAATGCTAAAACCCTACTTGATGCTACTTCTTTTTGTGCGTAAAATAGTTTAAGAATGACAGTTAAGATACCACACAACACAGGTGAATTACTAGACAACTCAATCACAGTTGAGTGCTAGTTGTCAAAAACTGCCACCAAATAAAAACAAACAAGTTAAAAGAGAAAGTTTAAATCTAATCATGGACTTGGATAAGATTCTCTTGATTCATTTTCTACATTTTTAGCAAAAGCCTCTTTCAGAATTATTAGAAAACGATTGATAAACCACATGGGATCAATTTAAATACTCTGAAATAAGGGAAAATATAGAGTATTTTAGAGCAAATAAATTACAACAACATAAAACTGTAAAATTAAAATTAAACAAAATTATAAAATTAAAGTATAACAAAATAAGATTATATTTAAAAACCATAACAACATTAAGTCATATTTAAAAATTAGATCCCTGGGCCAGGTTTCCTGAAGTTTCCTGAGCTCTGAAAAAATTATAATTCATGTTAACAAAATGAAGAGGTTAAAAATAACTTTGAAAGAGGCAAAACATATTCATTTATTAGCAAAGATTCAAACCTACACACTCTATGCATGTTGTCATCATCTTGACTGATTTTGGAGTACTTTTTGAAAGAATGAACATTCCTTTCTTAACATGGTAATGTTGTAATTGGTACCATCAACTTATTATTGCAATGAAAACCAAGTTTTTCCTTATTTAATATTATCATGATGGTAGATGAAAATTATGCACCTTTATTATTATAGACAACAACATATATTTTTCCAAGGGAAATCCCCAAGTGAGTGCTGCCTTAAATTCATCTAGGTAAGTCTACGTACTTCCTGTCCCAGCCTGCTTATCGTCTATGTTTTCCATCTCAGGCAGGATAACTTCCTTGCATCCAACCCATCCCTCAAACCCTTTTCACTGCCAACTGGTCACCAAATCCTGTGGGTCAACTCCACTACAATGCTTCAACTTCCATACTTCAGAAGGCTATTCAGTCCTACCTAGACTATTTAAAAATATACATTTAGTCTGTTTTTGGCCTGTCTTGTGAGAAGAAGTGTCTCAAGGCCCAAGATATTCCAGGACAAAGGGACTGAGAACCAGACACAGTGAGTAGAGAAATTCTGGAATGTTTGGGGTCTACTATAAAAATGACTATTGTCCACGATTCTTTTATATACATACATACATACATACATATACACACACACACACACACATACATATATATATGAGAGAGAGAGAGAGACTAATTGATATATGTGTGGAAAAATGCTAGGTGCTATCACTCTTGCTGCCTAAAAAATAAAGTTCAGATTATTTCAGAGTATTCAAGGCCCTTCCACCATTAGAACTTAAACAGGTTTTATTAGTGTCATTCACTAATGTCATGCACAAAACCCAATGTGCCAGCTAAGAACTGGCCCTTCCCCCATCTTTAAACACATTTGCTTAAATAAAAAGTGGTAGAATATGCAGCTTCAATAATCTTGTTAAGGAAGATAATTTTCTTAGCATAGGTCAGGCCAAGTGTTTATGAGTGATACTGGGAGTACTGAGTCATTTTCCATGAAATTATTATCTGCTCAGCATATTTATTTCTGAAATCCCCTAAAATTGTTACTTTTGAAATGCATGAACACCTACCTCAAGAATTCATTCTGTAACTAGCTAGTTTATATATATTAAAATTACACCTTAAGTAAAATTAAAATGAAGTAAAAATGAGAACTTATTCAGGTGTAAGAAATCTCGGACTGTAAAATCACCACAGGATAATGTTTTTAGCAAAGACAGAGCAGCCATGTAGGGGACTTGGGCTGATATTTTTGTAAGGCTCAAGATATATGTTGTATATCCACGTAGGGAGCCACATCATCTGTTATTCTGCCCAAAATATGTCTTATCTATCAACTTTCTATAAGTAAAAGTGAAATAAAAGCCCTTTTCAGGGTATCTGTAGAATGCTCCGAAGACTATTGTCATTATCAGTTAGCATTTATGGATGATTTCAATGAAAGAATTGCCCCCAAATTAAGCAATGTTCAAAGAAGACAATAAAGAAGTGTCTTATGAAATATAAAGCTGTCCACACCATGTCTGAAATATAACGAAAACCATGTTTAAGCATGCTTGCTGTTAACATGGTTTCACTTATAGTGTAGACAGGACGGTAAATTATCACACATTCCTGTAACAGGACTTGGTCTCACTTTGAAATCACGGTGTTAATATTTTTAACATGCAAGAATTCTTACCTAAGCCTAGTCATAAGAGACAGAAAAATGCATGTGTGCTGAAATTGTTTTAATGTGAGAGACAGCCATACACTTTGCCATTTTCAGAAATGTCAATGCAAGTGATGTCTTGATAGTGAATCTTCTGTAATTAGTATTATGTGTGATTGTGTTATTTAGTGGTCTGAAATATAAAGCCTTCTGGTCTGTCCACCACTACCTATATATACAAGCATTCTTCCTTAAAATTTTCTCCTAATTCTTGTATTTTTTGCATATAACAAATAATCTAACTGCTCACCAGAAATAAGCATTTGGTACCAATGCCTTTAGACATTATTCTTGCAAAGTCATCTTGTAAAGCATTTGACAAATACCTAGGTACTTTTCTTTACCAAAGTTTTAAGCCTTATGGAGGCAATCTGAAAGACTTTGAAAACTAGGACTTACAGACTAAATGCTTGTTTAGACTTAAAAGTTTCCTGATTTAAAAATAACAATGCATGTTTAGGTGTTTGAAAATGTTTTCTTCCCAAAGTTATATTTCTTAATTTGAAAATTTGTATACAGGTGGCAGGGTATGGATTTCAAAACTATAATGCCTCTGAAAATCTGTCAACATTAATCTATAACTTAAAAATATATTTTAGAATATAAAATACTTGATTACTATTTTCTAGGAGTCAAATCATTTTGGCTTTCAATCTATCTTGTTAATTAACTACAAAGATTTATATGAAGCATCTCATAGTTTTTTTAAAGTTGGTAAATTATTCAAAAGGAAACACAAAGGCAAGAATGCCCTAAACAGTGTTCATTAACCTCCTAAGTACCCAGGAGGTAAAATCAGAGGATCCTGAAAGACTTTTCCTAAAGAAACACATTTTTAATTATAATTTACAAATTTGTATGGGAACACATTTTTTCAAAGCAGATGACTTTTCATATACTGATTATCAAGAGGGCCAGCAAATTAAGTTGTGAGATGAAAAAAGAAATATTGCTTAGCAATTCATTATCAGACATAATTAAGAATTGAGAATTATCCCTAGAACTGATTTCATGAACCAAATTTCTCTATCATATTTAGAAATCAAACAGACTTACTGGAGTTTTTATCTTGCAGAATTATAAAAAGATGTATTTATGGAACTGTCTAGTTATTGTTACTATTACATTATCTGGCCCATTATATATAAAGCATTTAGAGAGGCTTGATTCAAATAAGTCTTATTTAATTGGAGGAAAAAGTAAATACTGTTTTAGATACTTAACTAAATAAGGTTACCTAAATTCAAAGTAAGTGAGAGTATATTTAAAACTGTTTGGCAGCAATAATCAATTTTTAAGATTACATTTGACAATACTAGCTATTCTTTTTCTTCAAATTATACTATTAATACAGCACAGGGAGGTCCATTTGTATCCATAAATTAAGGTGTGAGACATATTTATAAAATGTTTACAATCAATATCTGTCCTGTTCGAAACCTATTTTGTGTTCATTATGACGCAAAGCACAAAACTGAAAGGTATTTTGATCCTTCTCCGGGTTCGATGTTTGCTCTAATAATTGTAAAGGGTGAGGAGAAAACAGAGGTTGATAGGCTAATTCAGTTTCAAAAAATAGTTAAAAAGAAGGAAAAAAAATGATTCGGGCTAAAAATAAAGATGGCTTACCATTATCTCTCTTACAGTTAAGTAGTAGAAATATAAGCTTAAAACCCATAGAAGCTGTGCTCATTTCTATTCACAAAGAACTGTTCTACTGTCTGTCTGCAAATAAATCTCCTCTGTAAATAGCTCCAAGGTTGAACTAAAGAATATTGTATGGATCAAAGAATTCATGTCTTCCTGTGTAAAGTGAACAGGCTGCAAGCTCACTTGTTTGTCTAAAACAATTACAGCTTGTATGAAAAGGCGGGGGCTAGGACAAATAAGTTACAGCTGATTTTGTTCTGCAAAATATTTACGGGGGGTTTCAAATTAATAATCACCCAGGCCCACAAACAGCCTAATCTTTGTCAATTGATGCCAAATTATGCAAGGTGCTGCCAATTTTGGTTGTCTAACAAATCAAGACCAGTGTATGTTACTCCTTGGCTGAAGTCTGATTGATTCTGGTCATTATATAGGCTGATCTCATTTTCACACATGGAATCAATATGTGAGCCAGATGTTCATTTACAGAGAAGCATTGAAACGACTCATCTACATGCAACTTCATCCGGGACCACAGAGCCCCATAGACCCATCGCCTCTCTTCACCCATACAAGGCTTCACACAGTACAAAACCTATAAAACATTCTGCTAATATTACTGTCAGCTGAATGACTTTTACATTACTATATAAAGTTGACAGATAATACATGCCAGTCCTAATTTGAGATAGACCTTTACTTTTGGGACCTCAACCATTGAACAAGCAAACAGATTGAGAAGTAACATTTATTACAATACATAAATCATTTTCTTACAACTGCTATAGGTCTGGCCTAGGGGTGAAGCCTCTGCATAGGCTATGAATCCTAATGCACTGCTTACGTTACTGAATTGTACTGTCATTGCACTATTGGTGTGCAGAGAAACAAGAGCTTGTCTAGCTTTTCAGAAGCAAGTTCTCATCACGATATTTTCAGAACTTGTTCCTTGAGAAATAAAATGCCAATAACTTGTCTTCTTGAAATAAAAAGGCAAAACCTCAGTTTCTCTTGAATAGTAATGACCATCTTAAACAAGAGTAATGACCAGCTTTATTTAAATTAGAGACGTCCAAGTATTTCATTTCATGCAGAAATTACTGCATGAATGGTTCAACAGGAGAACTAAGCCCTAGTTTACTACAGACATACAAAGAATTTGTCATGTTTAAAGACAAGCAGGAAGTATCATATATCACAAATAGAATGGAATCACCATAAATGGCATGAACTTTTTTAGAAAAAATGTCATGTATTAATAATTAAACACGGTAGAATGTTAACAGAGAGTAAGTATACACAGATTAGGAATTCCTCCCTTATTTCTAGAGCTGATGGGAATCAAGTTTCTCCATATCTACTAGAAAATATTCACTTAATACCACTCATAGCTGATGAATCAATCTAATGTGTACTTCACTATATAGGACACTTACTTCTCTAATACTCTTCCTATAATATTATTTTTAAAATGCATGGGTTACCTAATATGGTGAGACCGTATTTTGTAACCCGTTTGTTTATCTGTGATTCCTCAAACATCTTGGCCTCCATGGAGTCTTCTAATTTCATTTAGTCCTGTTCAGTACTACATGAGGATAATCCAAAGGATGTCTGTTTTTCATCAGGTAACGACCATTAAATTTGGTTGCATTTCCCTTTAAATTTTGTTGAATGGCAAAAGAAACAGAAGCTAGAAAACCTTTCCCTGTGACTCTGCTACAGTTTCCAAACGTAGACCTTTCTAGAATTTTAGCTCACTACTGCAGAACTCTGAGGCCAGAGCCATTTGGAAGTGAGTCCAAATGCTTTCCAACTCTTGATCTACTTTCCTGGAAGTATGTATGACTGATGCATCTCTCAGCATACCCTGGAAAGACTGATCACTTGGGTCATTTCTAAAAAAAGTTTTGAATTGTGAGTTTATGTCTGTGCAACATTTGGGGCTTTGCCTTTCTTCCTCCTGAACTAAACAAAAATATTGACCAATCAAACATACTCCCTCATGTCATGAAATTCCTCTCAATGACTTCTTGCACCGAGTTAAAATCCGGTGTGTTAAGGGCTAGTAATAAATGTTTCAGGGTCGTTTTTCCCTGTATGACAGCATCCAAGAAAAGTAATGACAAATGAATCTACATGATGTTTTCCCTAAAGCCAAGCTCTTACCATCTCTTTAAAGTGGTTGAGGAGTTCTTTACAGAACAGGGTCCATTCCAATGAGGAGGCTTATGACAAACCATTGTATGCCAGGAATCCTAACAGGCTTCCATTTATTCATTTAATTATCATTTATAGAGCACCTGTAAGGCTGAGGACACAGAGACAGATAAGACATAAATCTGTCATACAGGAATGTGCTGTCTAGCGTGGGGAAGGGCTCAATGAATACCACAGGAGCTTGCACTATTTGTGCAAGGAACAGGTGACACATAATAGTTTAGGCCTAATATTAAACCTAATAATCTCAAGTCCATTTTCATTAGTATTGTCAATTTTCTATCATCTACAAAGCAGTAAATTGCCCCTTCAAAGAAAATTAAAGTGCTTGCCATTTTACAGAGAAGGAAACAAAACAAAACAAAATAGAATTTTCACTAGGCAAGTTTAAAAGAAGTTGATTCATTTCCAAAAGAAGTGAGTTACAGAAAACAAGAAACCTGTTTATGTCCTAGTGAGTCAAACTCAACCTGAGGGATTTTTGGTTCCTCCAGTTCTCTTAAATATTCAGTGCCTCGTGGAGCCTTGAGAATTCTCCTTTCATCTGGGATACATACTTGCCTTTCTTTCTCTTCCATGCTATGGCCACCACTCTACTGCTCTGCTTATGCTTTATACCAGTAATACTTGCCAGTCAAACAAGTTTCAGGGTCTTGCTCCCCTCCCCTGATACTGTGGGCAGGGTTAACCTACATGAGACATTACTCTCATTGGCACTTCACTCTAATAAATGAAGTTCAGTTCATTTAGCCTGATGCGCAACGTTTCTAACTCTGTGTCTTTAACACCATTTCCTTAAGATAAAAATCTAGATCTGGCTTCTGTGCATCTTCCTCTAGTATCCACACCATGCCCAATGCACCCCACTTATCTTCATCTTGCTCATCCTTCAAAGCTCAATTCAGTCACATTCCCTCATGCATACCTGGAAACAAGCCTCATTGTGACATACCTCTTGCTTTTCCTTTTAAAATAAATATTACACATTATATACACACACATGTATATGTACACACACACACACACACACACACACACACACACACACACACACACAGTGGCCTTGTAAGAGATTTGTCCTTTACAATGCATTTTCCAGTGGCCAACGAGGAACCTTTTAAGAGTTGTTAAAACCATGCAGTTGCAGACACTGAGCTGATTGATCACTCACGCCAGCTCTCAGGTCATCCCTCTATAATTCAGGCTTTACTCCCAAAACTATTAATCTGTTCTTCCTAAGTTATAAATTTGAAACTAGCTATTAATACAACTCAGTTCTCTGGGACTTTGTCTCTAAGGCTCTAAAAAAGAACGTTAAACTTCTGAAGATGAACCTCGTTCTCAATTGTTAATTTCTTATTGAAAGAGATTTTCATTAAGATTGAAAATCTGTGCTGAGTCCTGCTTCCGCTTTGACCTTGGCTTTTATCAATGCATTTCACAACTAGAAAATAAGTCCCTTCTTTTACCTCTCATAGCTCTATAAGGCTCTATAAGTCATTCAGAATTCAACACAGATGCCATGTTGCTTAATTTATCAATGAACAACTCCTCCTGCCATATTAAAGCATTTTGAGCAAAGCTATCTATCCTTTATCTCCATTTTGAACGTCAAGGTTATCAGAATTAGTTCCAGATACACATGTCAGAAAGCCTCAATCAATTGAAGAAATAAATGTAAAGGACTTTAAGGATATAGTCAGGCAATACTCCATCACTAACTCATGCACCTGTCTCAAGGACTAAGTATTAGTCTCAGAGTAGTTTGGTTAATCTTTTTTCCTTTAAAGTGGTTGTTCATCAAACTGTTTGGTCTTTCTTTTTAGGGTACTTGTGCCAGAGAGTATTAATGTCCAGCATTTAAAAAGCATACTTCCTGCCAAATCTGAAATTATTGTCTTTCTGGTGGAAGAAAGACCACAGCACAAGGAAAAACAAGGACTTCTGTCTCCTTTAGTGCGAATAATCTGCTGGAACAAGATTTTTTAGATGTCTATACATTTTCTATGTTACTAAAATTCTGTTCTATCAGGCTCTGTTCAAAATAAATATATTTTGCCATTTGGAAATCTTTTTCGCAGGAGGTATAACTTAACCAAAATAGCGTGTATGCATTTGGCTGGACTTTGTTGGGCAGGGTGCCATCATATCAATTGATTCGGTTTAGGTCCATGTGAAGTTGACCACCTCCCACTGCTGGGTGTCACCTGCATTTGTTCCCTTGTCAGCTCTGCACCCTCTCTGTAACCAAAAGCTTCAATCATTTGCTTTTTCCCTTTCTGTTCTCCAATCTAAAATTGACCCTTGGTTGCAGTAAAGCACCACATGTTATCACTTTGGAGGTGAGACTTTTGGTTTCAATGGCTCAAAATCCCCATGATGGAGTTGGGACCCCACAAAGACCTGACACTCACTGGGTTTCCCTGCAGGGTAACTAACTCTTTGGTTTACATGATAAAAGTGAGAAGACAAAGACGTTTAAAAAATCTTTTACACTTCCAAAATATTCAGCCACGATCAACTCAAATACAACAAATCTCACTTCGAGAGTGAATCTAAACCACATTTAGTCGTTGAATCACGAGATATATTTAATTAACAAATTATAAGTGACATAAAAAAGATGGCTAACACAAAGGTTTCTACATATAAACTACACCTGGTTGAGGATAAATGCATTTAAAAATTTTTAAATGTTATATATTGCGTACAAAACTTAACATATCAAACATAAAACTAAACAAAAGTTTTGTCCTTAGGAAAACTTTGACATCATGTCATCGCTGCCATCTCTAAATGAAAAGTTATCTTCGTTCTCAAAAGGTGCCAAGATTCATGGCCCTCACTAAAGATGTGTAAGGATTTCCACTTAAAATTTTCTATTTTCAGGGGTTTATAAAAGCTATAAAAACTCTCCAAGCTGAAACTTGGCAAACAAGAACTCAGCGTGAGGACATTTTTTTTTTAAAGCCTAAATTTAAAAACAGTATGTTCATGTACTTTTTTAAGCATAAGAAGACAAAAAGGAGAGAATTTTTGAGGTTTTAGTTGCCTTTTTAAAAATTCTGCATTCCTCAGGAGCTAGTTTGTTTTTAAAAATGGAAATTTGAAGACTATAAATTCAAATTCTGGCCATGTTTCTTCATGAATTTGATATAAATTCAAATAATCTAAAATGGACCCTATCACGAAGGGAAGAAATTCACTGTTCTCAGGAGACCGTTTCCAGAAATAACTATATTTTCCTTCCCTCCAATATGGATATGATAGATAGATGCATCACTTTTTTTTCTCCAGAGCCAAAGAAGCTATTTTCATGACTGAAAAAGTTCAATGAATCACCACGATATTTTTGGTCAGAGAATATTATATTTTCTGTCTCTGCCTTATGCATATATATGTATACATATATATATATGTGTGTATACATACATATGTATATACACACATACGTGTGTGTGTGTGTGTATGTGTGTGTGTGTGTGTGTGTGTGTGTATGAAAACTTTTTGTATTTGCCAATCATCTACCATAGCCTTTGATTCTGGTCAAAATTTAGCTCCCCTGAATTTTGTGTGCATATGTTAAATTCCAAAAATACACGCATGCTAAAGTAAGGTTACTGTATGCATGCCAACAAAAATGTCCTAATGTCTGTCTTTAAACTATGTCCTACTACATCAAACACACCTCTGTATTCGTTAGAATTATAATGTTTCATCTCAAAAGAACCCTAACTAATCTGTTCCAAACATGGTTATAGGCATGGGAATGACACTCACACAAATGAGTAAGTCAGGTCTCATCTGTGTAAGGCTCCCATAATCTAGTTGTGGATCTAGACATATAAAATGTGAACACTTGTATCCACACCCTCTTATATAAACCACCTATGAAACTTTTCTCAGAGCAGATGGTCTCCGTCGGCCTATTCTCTCTTCTCTATACCTGAGTTTTAGAACACGTAAACAGTTATGCAACCTTGTCACCACAATCCGGTTTTAGAACACTTTAATCATCCCAACACTTTCCCTCCTGCCTTCTGCCATCCTCCTGAACCAAGCTGATTCTGCTAAATGCTGGGGCCTTCCCTTGCTCTTGCCAGAATGTGCCCTCCCCCTATTTTCAGAGGTGTCATTTCTGCATTTGGGGGTTTGTTCCTTGGGTTTATAACTCAAACCTAAAACTCCATTTTTCCGCATGGGATGTCTCTAATCACTCCTCTATGGATCTGTCGTGTGCCACTCCAGTTTCCTGCCCAGTCTGCACTTTGAACCACAGACGGCCAGTCTTTGGCTCCTCCTATTAGCCTGGGGAGCTGGCTTGGTCCTGCTCCAGGTATCCAAGCCCGAAGTGTGCAAACTTTAATAAAATCTTCTGCTTAGAATTGCAGTCTCCATTAGTTCACAGCTGTCATTTATCTTCTGCTTATACTAGAAACTGGTAGGAAATAAATGCTATGAAATTAAATTGAATGAACAGATCAATGTCTGAAGAAATTTAAAACAAGGAAAGGAGGAAAACATTGAATAGAAATCAAAGCAAAAATATCTTGATGTGGAAATAATATGCAAAAATCACAGTACAAATGTTATCTTTATCACTTCAAGGATCTTCACTGAAAATATAGGTGTAGTTGTCATGAGCACTTAAAATTTGTTTCTGTTAGATGGGGACACATAATTAAAGTGAAACCGCGCTTCCCTTCTCATCCCATGGTCTACTCCTAAAATGTTACCACATTTAATAATTTCTCCTATATAATTATTTTAAAATTTTGCTTAAACTATTATTATCCCTAGTTTATACAATGATTTGAGTTTCCCAATACTGATGCTATTTCTCATTCATACAAATTACAATTTAATTTTGCAGTGAATTATTATATGCCACAATTCCAAATACATTCTACTCGAGTCTTTCAAATGAATGCAAAGCATATAAAAACCAGTTCAACAAGCAAAATTACTTTTCAGGAAAAGATAGGAAATGAGTGCAGTTCCATTAATATTCTCATGCTCAAATGCATGACTTAGAACCATCACAAGATTTTTACAGCGCCATGTGTAAATTTCGATATGAGAAAAACAGGATATATTTTCATGTTGTTGTTTTTAATGTGTTTCCTGTATGAGAGAGACTATCAGAGCCTAAGGCTTAAAGTAACCTCCAGAGATGATCATGTATATAGAGTAAATTGCAGGGAGTCATAATTAGAACACAAAGAAAATCTTCACTGTCCAAACTCTTTTTACTATTCTATGTTGCCTAAATATCACTAAGATCTTGGTTGTCACACATCTTGTAGAAGCCAAGGGAGATCTGATTATTCTCTGAAACTCCTCAGAGAGTCTTATCTAAATAGATTTAGAAACTTAATGCAGTGACATTAATAAGTTTAGTTAAAAAGTTAGAATTAGCTCACCATTATGTAGAAATAATTTAATTACATACAGATCAATCTACGCCATAAAGTGTAACTAAGTAAATGCCAAATACCCTATGACTTTAAATGAAACTAATTTGGCATGTAGCATCAGTAAATACAGACTGATCAACATCTTATTAAAATAAATGACAGAAATCAGGATATAGTGAAACTTCTAATAAGTTTTAAGTATTTCATATTCATAGTGTATATAATCACATTTTTAAATGTAAGATGTTCTAAATGCTGTCAAATATTCTTCCTTGAATGAAGAACTTGCTTGATTAATAAATAGATGTCAAAGGTCATGTACATTAAGAGAGGGTCGTGTGAACACTACTACGAGGGGAAATGTCTGTTTTGTAATAAATGTGGACAGAAGAAGATAAGAAACAGAGCAGTTGTTTCATCTTCGATTATGCCTTAAGTATCTTTAGAAAGTAACAAAGAAGAATACACATACTTGTGCCCACGCTGTCTCTAGTTACTGTGTATAATGGTGAATGCTAACCTTAGTGGGATGGAGACATTTAAAAATCCCAGTTATCTCTCATTACTTGCTAATAAAATTCATGATGGAATAAAAATCAATTTGGGTTGTAAGACCACTGTCTTCCTCAATTTTCTTATTCCCTGAAAACTTTCCAAAGTCTCCACAGTGATGATATTGTACAGGACAAATAAAGTTGGCAATCATCCTTTTAAAAAATTAATCATTAACCTGAGCATACTAGAGTTACATCTTTAAAAGTTACCACTTATACCATTTGTACTTCGAATCTATGCTGACATTCACTAAATCATTAATAAAATGGTATACAAAATTGAGGGAAAGTGAAAACACACACACATATACAATATGCATACTGTTTATTATAAGTGCGTTAATGATGTTGAGACAAATCTTAAGGAAAATTATGGCAGTGAGAATTTGCAAAAATACCCGATTACAGAATGAATGAATTTTGGTACAGGTATTAAAATTATCTGAGCTTCTTTTATTCAAATGAACAGATGAATCTAAGATAGTCATTACTGGACCTTAAATATTTTTATATATGCCTCTAAATTGTATATTTATATGGACTCCTAGTTGATACTAAGAAATTTAAAAATTCAGTAACCCTTCAATCTTATGTCAAACAATGAGTGCTAAAAAAACCCTGATATTTTCATAAAAAATAAATTGAAATATTTAGAAAGACTCAAAAAATAAACAAGTTGCCCCCAAAATAAATATTGGTTTGGATACAGATATTACATATAAAAGGTAGAGAAACAAAATCTAGAAGACTCTGAAGGGGAGAAAATGTACCAACCCCAAAATATGACTCTTTGGCTTATTGATTATCTTGTACTGGTTATTTTCAAGAAATGGCAAGCACAGGAAAAGCTCTTAAAACTGAGTAGAAGTTACCCTTTTATAAAAGACATGTACATTTTAAAGGAAATCTCTACTTTGAAGGGTGTCTCTTTCTCTGTACTAGGAAAAGAAGGCTAACTCTAAATCTCTAGAAACTGTTTTTCAATGAAGGAAGTGAAGACTTAAATCTGCCTAACAACCTTACCCTTGTTTACTGTGATTTTCTTGGTAACCTCCCATTAACTGGCCTCCCCAGTCATCCAGCCACCTTCTGTCTTTGGATGGGGGTGGTATTTAGGTGGTGGTTTGGGCATTTCAGGGAGCTGCTTAATCTTCCTGGGTCTCCACAATGGATGGAGCAGCCAGACATGTTAATGAAACTTCTGTTCTTTTTCCTCCTATTAGTCTGTTTTTTTATTACAGGAGTTCTCAGCTAAGAACCTAAAAGATTAGAGAGAAAATTATTTTTTCTCCCCTACAAATTTTACTCTGAAGTTATTTCATAACTGCCTTTCTGTTCTTATTCAACTGTTAAAAATTGGAAATCAAAAACTAGAAAAGACACAGTAAAGGGTTGGTTTAGGAAAAAAGAAGAAGTAAGACTACAATCAGGAGACTTGACTCAAAGAAAAGGCTCTATTCAGGAAATTAATGATCACATGTTCTAAATGTAGCAGTTACAGTGAAATGTTTATGGGTATTCTCCTTTTAAATATTGCATACTTTAACCCATTTTTTTCACTGCCTGTTCAATAGTCAATGGTTCTAAGACCTTCCACTTTACAGTAATCCAGTGATTCTCAATCTGGGGCGAGTTTGCCCAGAAGGGACATTTGACAATGTCCGGAGCCATTTTTGGGTGTTACAACTAGCAAGGGAGGGTGCGGCTGGCCTCTAGTGGGTTGAGGCCAGGGATGGTGCTAAACATCTACAATGAAGAGAACAGCACCCACAAAACAAAGAATTATCTGGCCTGAAGTTCAACAATGCTGCTGTTGAGAACTCTGTATAATCTCAACAAAAAGAAAAACTATCAATAGTAAAAATATGTAACGGGATTTAGAAGTTTAATCATTGCTTAATATTTTGCTAATATCTCTAAATAACAATAGTAATTGGACGGATGATGCCTTTGTTTGTCATTTTCGCACACATTTATCATTTGATCCTCACAACAAACTTGGAAGTAGGCAAACTATGTATAATTGGTCCCATTTTAGAGCACAGCGCACTGAAGTTCATCAAAGTTAAAGAATATGAACAAGGTCATTCAAGGCTCAGGCTAAAACATGGTTATTCTTAATCCCAGTTCAGGGTTCTTTTTACTGTATGACATTGCAGCACTGAAATGAAACAACTTTTATGTATTTTATGGAATGTCTGAAAGAGTCCTACATAAAAAAGGTGGCAGGGTTAGGGGAGACATTCTTTTTCATTCTACTTTTACAGGGGAAAGAAAGTGGTAAAAAAATTCCATAGTTTTTGATTTGTCATTCCTAATCTGAGAAGATAATCAGAGACTTCAGTGCTTTTAAACCAAACTATATGATTGTTCATCTGAATCTAATGAAGTCACCTAGTTTGTCAAAAAGAAGGAATATTTTTCTGCTTTGATAGTTCTAACAAATTGTTTTAAAACATGAAGTCTCTGTCTTCCTATAAGTCTCAAAGTGGAATCTCCAGTCTATAATCACTGAGTTATTATCATTTAGATAGATATCCTAATTACTTTCTTATTCAAATCATGCAAAAGCTTCACTTTTAAAAAGGTCCCTGAAAAGCTCTGCATAAATACACACCTTCCCTGGAACATATTTTAACAAGACATTTTTTTTACACCCATATGAGGAAAGTAGATCAAGGATCTCACCTTGGGGATCTTTTTCTCATGTAATTTTGATTTTATTTGATTTTATTACAGGGAGATGCAATATTTGATTTTATTACAGGGAGATGCAAAGGATGTCTTAGAAATTCTGAGGATCTAATTACCAAGACAACTTTAAGATAATAAATTAGGTATGAGAAGAAGCTTCCATGATTCAATATAGAGGGGGAAAAAGATAAATGATATTAATTAATGTTCTGACATGCTAAATATTACATTTTCTGCATAACAGTAAACAGCTTTAAAACATGGCTCGTATCCTAGCCATGTGAAAACTTAAAAGCTCCAAATTCTAATTTCCACACCACTTTGGAGAGAACACAAAAAAAATCACAGACCTGATAATCTTTCATCAATTTCAAACCTGACAGTTTGACTCCAGACTATGCTCTTGACCATGACATAAAAATGCTGCCTTAGTTGTTGAACTATTTGGCTCTTTCACTCTTGGTTAACTCAATTTATTTCAGAACCATATTATGTTAATTGTGATTACTATTTGACTATTTAGCATTACTTCAAGATAGCATAACACAGTTGGATCCAATAGAATTATTCCACTTACCACTCTGGTCTGGAAAAGGCTTCCAGTCATGTTTCTAACTACAATCAGGGCTAACCCACCTGGTGTGAGGACAGGAAAGTGCAGGGTTAGAGGTCAAAGCCCAATACGAAGTGTTCCTACAGTGCTCAACACTGGAAATTTTTTGGTAAGAGAAACAAGATTTGGAATGTACAAAACCAGAAGCTAGGGTGTGGAAAATATATCCAAATCTTACATTTCATATATGAAGGAAACTTGATGGAGGTATTACCAAATTGAATGGCAATCCTAACAACTTACCCAACATGCCAATAATGAGTTGTAATGCTAATGGAAATATTCTGTAATATCATTCATATAAAATGCATTTTGATTATCCAGGCTAAAGCAAGAACTATTTTCTCTCTAGAAAACATTACAAAATCCTTGTCATGTGATCAGGTGTTCAAAGAATATATGGACAAAAATATGAGAGAAAGGGATCAGAGAGCTAGTCAGGAATATAATTAACACAAATATTATGTTATTTTTCTAGATTCTCATCAGTCATGGCATTTGTCAACTTTTAAAATTCTGTAATATGCTGCAATTTCTCTTTCCCTTCTTAAAAATATTCATTTTTAGCTTAATTGTGTGTTCATTATTATGAATTATTTTTCTTAAAGGAGGCCCTTCAAATTTAATAAGCTCTAAGGTCCCCCAAAATGTACATTCACCCTTGTGGATGCTAACCTAAATGAAGAAAATTATTAGGGACAGGTGGATATACTTGTTAAAGAAACTCAATATGGCATAGCTGTGACCATTTGAAAAAAATTAAAATGAATTAATTAGAAGAGCAATGGTGACTTTTTCCTTGTAGTAGTTTATGTCAGTTTCAAAGTACAGAGTCAGAGAAATCTAAACTTATTTTCACATAATATCAACAGATACAAATTAAATAACTGTTCATATACAGGTATACTTAATCTAAAGATATGTAAGTAATGAATCTTCCTTGCCTATGTAATCATCAAGGTCATATATCTTCTGTGCCAATTTGCAACATTTTCCTAAAGGGCAGGAACTACTTCAATGTATATTTAATATGTGTCTACCAAAATTGTATGATAAAAACGCCACAATCTCTTTGATGTATTATTTGTATAGTAAAAATTTTTAACTTACTCTTGCTTGCTATTTGTTGTTATGATCACTAAAGTAGTGCTTTCACGAGAAATGAAAGTGACAGCAGAAAAACTAAAAAGCCAAATGTGTTGTGAAAAATGAACCAAATTTCAGTCACAAAGGCACACATTATGCAAACCTATATAGAAACACATCCTTCAGATGACTATAACTTCCTGACAATATTGCAAGGGAGGATTTATCCTCATTCATGTTCATTAAAGTAATCCTTGAACTTAAATTTTTAATTAACTTTGAAATCCACAATGTACATTTGAAAGACATTGCCTTTAGAAATTATGTTCCAATTAAGGGCTTGGAATAAACTAAAATCTAATAAAAAGATTATTTTTCAAGGGAATTTATTTAGTGACTCTAAGTCCATTTCAATAGATGATCATTAGTTTAAAAGCAACCTTAAGAGTTGCAATTAAAAAATGTGTGTTTGGTTCTCAAATATATTTAAATACACAATAGATGTGAGGTCAAAAAAATACTAATTACTTGACCATGAAATCCAGTACCTAAAAATGTTTTCCATGTCATAATTTTAAATTAAAAAGGCTTTTTCAACATTTATGATAATGTAAAGAGAATCAAAAACTAAACATTAAAATAAATAGTATTATTTGAATTATATATTTGTTAAAAACACAGATTAAGGACTGAGGTTCTATGACAGTTCAAAACAGAAGTCCATTATAATGGATGTAATGTTTTTCCAAAATTCTAAAATAATAATTATTGAACCCAATAATCCAGAATATGCTGTTCAGGAAACACTTCTTGTAAAATTCCCAACTATATTTTGGTGGTAATTCATGGCATTTCTAGTTCCCATCTGATTTCATCTAAAATATTCAATTCAGCAAAGGGGAAACACATCTAGATTCTAGACACTAATTCACATACACACCTCTTCACTGTCAATGTAATCATGATTGTTTTGCTAATTCATCAACAGAAGAGATGGAAACACTTTAAAAAAGCAGTATTAATATATGTCCCGATTGTGATTGGCAGTGTTAATTACGTGGGGTTTTTATCCTGTCAGCAGTTTCAAGACGATTATCCTTAAGTTTAAATTCCAGAAATGCTCTGGTAATGTGCACACACACACATTTTGTGCACTAGGAGACAGACAAGAAGATATAGACTAAGGAGCAGAAGAAAGTCTTAGGAAGAAAGAAGCTAGGACTGGGCATTATCCTGGCTCATCTCAGATCATGCATATTCCTAGCTCTTCTTCCCGTGACTAGCTATACATTCTGGATTCTTGGTCGAGCCTTTTAACAAGTTAGATGAATGAACTAGATGATAAGTATAATGTATTGAGTAGCTGAATGTATGTATTATTTACATAGGCCTTTAAAAAAACTGAAAACCTAATTTCAACATGCACATTTTTAAGCTCCAAAAGAAATGGTAACCCAAAAGATTAAGCTTTCATTGTCTTACTGGACACTATAAACTGGTTTTGTCTCCAAGTCAGAATGTCATTCTGGGGAACTATATAACTCATGCTCTTAATTTTGCTTTAAAGCAGCCTTGCCAATTACTGATTCTCTTATTAATGAATTTAAAAAATCTTTAACATATGTTCATTTTATATCTGTACAAGAATTTGTTTTAAACTTTTTAAAAATTATTCTTCAACAGTTTTGGAGGTTCCACTGAGATAACCAAGTGGATGTAACTTCCAGAAATATTTAAACTAAGGCAAACTCTTGGGGGGGCTCCGGGAGTGAATCCCAAACAACAATACAACTTAACAAGAAAACTATGGTTCTCAGTTTCTCTTTCTTATCCTAATTCTGAGCTTTTGTTTTCATTTCTGGTTCTTGGCCAAGTTATTTGGTTCTGGGTTCTGGTGCATACACAGCAAATAAGTTATTTCCATAAGTGACACCAATGATAGGGAATCTTAATACTTATCATTTGGTGTTTTCTAATACTGCAATTCTGTTCTCTGTTGGGTGAGAGACAACAGGAATTCTGTTTTATTAGTCTCTTATGTTGCTTTGTGCAAGAACATCTTTCATCCCACTGGAAAACAGAACAAAAATTTCAGATCTCAACCAGCTTTTTTGTGCTTATTTACTTTTGACCCATGGCTTAGGCTCAAGAACTGAAGTTGAAAGTTCTGTGTTTCTGCGTTTCTCTAATCAAGAAAGGACTTTATCACTTACAAGTTTAAAATGTTTTCCTATATTCAGAGTATATTAGTAAATTATAATGACAATGTTAAACAAGTTGTTTCATGGTTGATTCTGACAGATTTATAATCTCATTAAAATATTCCAAGATTCCAAGGAAATAAAGGAACTGAATTTCTCTAATTTAAATGAGCTAGTATTTTAAGAAGAAAATCATAATCCTTATAGAATCTGCTAGCTCAGAGCATTTTTATAGAAGAATATAAATCCAGATTTATATAATTGAAGTACATCTTTGGATTAGCCTGACTGCCATAATCATTTTGATTTGAAACAGATATTTCCCTTGTTTTATAGGTAAGTATAATAGAAGTTTATACTTTGTTTTATAACATTTAGTTTTGTGTTTTCATGAAGAGGTTAATCTGAACTTTCTAAACTTCTTAGAAAGGTTTACTGCTAACATTTCTCCAATGTTACATCTAGGATTGTGATAAATACAAAATCGTGTCCAACTAAAATATTTTCGTATCAACAATAATTACACTATGTAGTTTGCAGGTTAAAACATAATTGAGTTAATGAGTAATCTTTAGATAACGTGAATTTCTAAGAAAGGATATTAATAAACTGATCAACAGTCTATCAAAATTATAGTGTTGCTATAACTTTGGGTCATTATAATGTTGGTATTCATTTTTCCACTTTAAACAAGTATAAAATCAATGAGTGTGACTGTAAGAGATTGTGTGATGGCATTTATGAGTTTTACAAATCTGCTAATATGATTGTGAATGATAAACACATCTCAAATATCTGCCTCTTAGCTCTCTGTGAATGAAAAATTACTTAATTTAGTTAAATGTTATCATTAATATGAGTGATTAAGATTTTCTAAAAGCAATACTGGCAGAAAAGTTCAACTCTATGAGTTACAGAAAACGTCCTTTGTTTATCAAGGGAGAATTTTAGAAAAGAAAGTAGTTTTGAAAGCGAAGTATCTGATTGCTCCATAATATGAAAAAACTTAATGAAAGATAAATCTTGAATGCATACAGTAAATTGTGTAAGAGTTGAGGGAAGTAAATGGTATTTGATTTGGTTTAATAATACCAGCAAGTAACGAGCCTGACATAGTAATAAAACATATTAAAATTTGGCAAACTGATAGACTTATAAAATAATATAAAACAAAGGGAGCCTGTGACTGGTTTGCTACCACATATTAGTGCAGTATTTGATATTCTTAATCTCTGCTAAAATGATAAATTTGTCTTAGATCATTTAGTCTGTTCTAAGCAAAGGTTAGCAAAAGGTTACTTTTTACCTTTTGTGTAATAAATTCAGACAGCAGGGATTCTGCTCACCAGAGTAAGTTTCTATACTTTCAGCTTTCTTTGGGATGTTCTAGATTCTGAAAGAACTATGGTTTCTTACAATTATGTTACTTCTGTGTTTATTAAGAAATTGGTATTGTCATTTCAATCAACATGTAGCCAAGCTATTATTTTTCAGGCATCTTTCTGATACTCTTTTGATTTTATTTTTCCAAGATCAGATTCTAAGTTTATAGGGGAAAGCAGACAGTGCCCAGAGCATTCCAACATAGCCCAAAATATACAAGCTTTACTCTTAACAGAAATATATTAGGAATGTAAAAGCCAAGGAAAGCAGGAAGCTTAAAGGCTTCAGGTGCTTTAAGTCAAAGGAAGCATCCAAGTGTTTGACTTACCCCTTTGGTATCCAGCAGTTTGTCATAGGCTAGAAAGATGCTTATAGCTAAAATTTTAGGTATGCGATGGCTATGCCTTTCTTCCCTAAAGTGATTGTATGAGCAAACATAGTTTTAGAAATCAATTCTCTTAAAACTATCCATGCAAACCACTTGGAAAGTTGTTCCAAACTCTTTTCAAAGTCTGATTTGAAAGACCACTGATTGCTCCCAAAACTTCATTCTGAATATCCAGATGTTTCTCTAGAGACTAGTGTTTTAATACATGGTAAGGCCAAACTAAAAAAAAAAGACAACCGAAAAGAGCATCATAATAATGTTATCAGCTGGTATATGGATAAGTTTCCAGTTAGGGTGCAACTGGTAAACGAAGAAGCTTCATTTCCAGCTCACCAATGAACTATCCGGAATGTTACTAAAACCGGTCGTGAAATACAATGAATTGCTGGCACTGTCAGGTCAAGAAGCAATGTTGTTGCTGAACTCAAGAGACATAAAAGGATTTTCCATTCTCTTTAGTCTGTCTTCCATGGGAAAAAAATGTGTTTTCAGGACCCTTTATATAACATATGTTCATAAACAAAAACTCTTAGGTCCAGGAAATTTATTTCATTCAAGCTTCTTACAAAATTATCTATAACTGGATTTATGGAATAACTACTATGATTATGTTATTAAAATAATCAGTTAAGTGGTTAAGAATTTATTTAATCTTCCCATATAAATGCTAAATATATGCATTAAGACAGGATTTGGCTTTAAACAGGTCATTTTATTGTCTATTCTTCAGCAGTAACTTGCACGTGCTGACAGAGCACTGAATTGTTTCATACCACTAAGTTCACATAATCCTAGCAAGTGTTTTGTTTGCATTTTCTTCATATTTCTAAGAATAAAATTAGAAAAGACATGTCATTTGTGTTAGTATCAACTCTTCCTCTCAAATGCCAATCTGTTATTAATAAACAAGGGATAGAAGGTTCTAGAATAATATAAAGATGGCATTAAAATGTTGTTTACATAAAAAAATGGTGTACAAATGCAATTGAGTTAACTAGGATCTAATAACTATCTTAATATTAGACAAACTTTTACTACTTCAGACCAGTAATTGAAGTTGATTATAGCTTTAAGTAACCTTACACTAGTGGTTATAATCCCACTCTCAGATTTAGAATTTCTCTTCTGTAAACTTTATAAAGATTTTAGTATGGATGCTAAGGAAGAGTTATTCAAACAACTCTGTCCTTCAAAGATTGATTTTTGTGAATATATGGAAGCTTACCTATTAAAAATAAAAATGTATTCAAACTTTTTTGAAAGCATCTGATGTACTTCATCTGAGCATTAAATCTTTCCATTTTACCAGAAATTGATGAAGCACAATCTTCTGGTTAGGTATTTTTTGGTATATTCTGGATTCAGTGAAATAAGATCAGTTTTCTCTATGTGCAATGCTGCTTTATACAGTAAAACTTCCCTATAAAATGTAGAAAGTCTGAGAGAAAACACTATTAACTCAATGCTCTACAGGTTAAATTCAAGTACAACTTTAATTGACTTCTAAACTCAGATAAGAATTTGTCTACATTATTAAGAAGCCAGGAAGCCAATATCTATATTCCCATAGGCTCACATAAGGTTACCCATATTTGTGTGATGGATATGTACATAAGGACAGCCCTTTTAAGCCAGAATAGAAGATATTTCCTTCTAAAAAAAAAAAATGGTAGTGAGACAGGTAATAGTAAAAGTAACAAGAACACATTTTATGGGGTTCAAGGCATAATAGTAATAACAATGCAGTCTGATTATGTGATGGATTCTATAGTTTTCATTTTTAACACATTAGCAGTGTGGGACAGTGAGTAAAATCAAAGTTTCAGAATGCAGGAAAGTGATGTAACAACAACAAATAGTCTTTTTATGTTGTCTTCAGAGTTGTTTTCAGAACTCTGATACAAAACACTTGTGCTTGGATTTTGATATATTATTTCATATATTAATCTTACATTGCTCAAGATTAAAATTATTTAATTAAATGAATATAGTAATGACTTTTAATGATACAATGATAATTTATTTCTATAAGCATATAAAAGATATTGTGGGAGTTGACCAATATGAATTGTAATTTACTTCATTTTTGTTTCATAAATTAATACCAACAGTAACATCTGTGAAGGTCATTCATTTATTCAACAAATATGAGACAACTATTATTTGCCACATATTACAATTTGTTCTTTAGCCCATTACAGTTTAGTACGATTTATTAGTCCTTTTTCTTTGGTTTATTTGCCATTTGTAGCTTAACTTTATGAACAGAAATTTTCTTTCTTTTAAGAAAGAAACTGAATGCAGAAAAAATGAATCTACCTTTGAAGTTGACTTCAAAGCCATGCCTTTATGCAACATTGGGTTGAAGAGCGAATAACGTGTTTGTTCATTCACAGTGAACTGAACTCCTGAGATGACACATGCTTTATGCTAAGCCCTGGGGCCACAACACACTCACCACAGTCCCTGCCCTTATGGTGCTTGCAGTCTCCTTTGAATAAAATGATTTTATTAAAGCGTTATTGAAAGAGGAGAAGTGTCCTGCTGGGAGGTGAGTGACCAAACAAATGAGAAAGGAGAAAATGAACACATCGGAGGGAGATTACTGAGAAAGCAAGATCTCCAAGGAGGCAGGAAAAGAAAGAGCAAACAGCATAATGGGAAGGAAGAATTTGAATTTTTGAACTACACCATGATACAAATATCATGTGTCACACAGATCGGTTGGCGGCAGAAGTGCTCTGCTTCTCAGTGATGACTAAACTGTTGTGAAATGTGTATTAGTCTGAGGCTAACTGAGATGAGATCTTATAAATCTACCATATTGTTTTAATTAGAGATCAAAGGACTTGTTAATTCAATAGTATTAACACAAAATAGAAACAGTGGTAATAGAGATTAATTTTCTAGAGCTGTGCTCTTCGGAATGTGGCTATTTACATTTAAAATAACTGAACTTAAATAAAATTAAAGATTCTGTTATTCAATTGCACCAGACGCATTTCAGGAGCATGACAGCCACGTGTGACTAGTGGCTACCACATTCGGACAGCACAGATTATAGAAAGTTTCCAATGTTCCAGGAAGTTCTACTGAAACATACAGGTAGAGAGAGACTAAAGGCACTGAAGTTTAGAGGGGTTTATAGTAGTAGAAAGCTAAACAGGACTGCATTTATTTGGTATAAATAACAGGTATAACTTAAAAAAGAACAGTAATAATGACAACTGTCTATTAAGCAAATCTTTTACCTACAATGGCTATAGTGCCACTGGTCGAGGACATACTGACAACTATTGTAGGGCAAGAAACTATTCACAAAGACTTTACACAGTGCATTGAAGATAGAAAACAGTATCAGGTTAAATCAGGCTAAAATACTCAAGTAATTTCTGGGCCATTTAGTTTATATTGGTAATGCTATAATGGATCTTATTAGGGTCTATTTTCTATAACCTGCAAATGTTTGAACTAGTAGGTAACAGAAAAAAAGCACCAGTGTTAATATCTTTCCATATCCAAACGTTCTTTTCTCTTTGTTCTATTTTCCAAAGATACGCTACTTCTGTATATAAAATCTGGACAAGGACAAAAAGTTAAAAAGGGGGTTAACAATTTTGAGAGAGTGAAAAAGAGCCAGTGGAGAAAGAATATGCCTAAGTACTAGAAATTAAAAAGTAATGAAATCACTTTTAAAAATCACAAATTCATGCCTCACTTAGGAGATGGCAATAAACTATGTGATAAAGACAAAACAGTAGTTCTAGTACAATAGAAAAGGAACCCCCAGATCGCCCTGCCTTAAATTATGTGGCAAAGAACCAGACTATTTGTTTCTACTAGCAATAAATTAGCTAGTCACATAAGGATTAATTGCAAAACTGACCCTTGAAACACTGCCCAGTAGCCCAATTTTGAAGAATAACTCAAATTTGGTCTTATACCAAAGAATTTTTAGTAAAGAGAATCTGAATGGTTTAATTCATAGGCGAGAGACACTGGAGTGAGGCTTCCTTTTATACATTTTTTCAGCTACCTACCGACGCTTCGAACTGTGTATAGTATGTATTATTCCTAAGGGTCCAGCACCCTCTGGGAACATAGGAAAACTGTGCATTTTGCATCCAAGTATTCCAGGGAATATCATGTTACATAATAAATTCGAATTTTCATTACTCGTGGGTTCAAGAGTTTGATGAGATGGTGTTGATTATATAAGTGATATAAACAGAGATTTCAAACCGTAGCCACTTTTTTTTCATTCTGACTTCAGCCTCATTATCAATTTTTAGCAGTCACTTAAATCTTTATTCTCTAATCTCTAATCTCTCAAGGAACTGTGTGCTCTGCATAAGAATGGCATCATTTAGATAAGGACATCACCGTCTAATTTTCAGATCTGCAAAATTATATTTAATGTAGAAGGTGAAATAATTTAACGCCAAATGTGTGTGAGGCTTTGTTCACTGTTGAAATCAGGAAAATGAAGTTTAAGGATCACATTTATTCTGGCAATCTAACCAATAATGCATTCAACTTCCCCACATCTTTCATGCTGAATTCCTATATAAAAAAATAAGAGAAAGAAAAATTCAGTGGCAGGCTTGGAACAAAGAGAATACAAGGACACGTATATTCCACTCACTGCTTCATTTCTAATTCACTAATGGGCAATTTATAATAAAAATGAAACTCTGTGAAGTAAAGGTCCCTTTCACTAGCCAATTATACCTTCACTTGAAAATGGTCCTGAGGAGAAAAGTCAATGTTAAAAAAAAAATGCAGTTAATAGATGAGGAGATATTTACCAACCCAAATGTTCAAGATAATTGAGCATTAATAAAAGGAAGCCATTCTGGTGTTTTATTTCAGCTGACATTACCTCCTTTGAGTCACAGTTGAGATAAACTGCTCCCTCTACATGACAATCAAATGGTCACTGTTAACCATTCTCCAAGTGTCAGAATCTGACTAAGGCACCCAACGTTAGAGCCTGCCTATTTCTTTACCAGGAAGGAAGGATGACTTCGTTTCCAGTCATCTTAGATTTCAATGGATAGGTTAAAATGGAAAACATCAAAGCATAATTAACTTCTTGGAATACCCCAAATTGACAGCTTTAAATTTGTCTGCAATCCTTAATCATCTTCTCCCCGTGTTTAGCATTAAGAAGCAATCATTGCAGCAGTAAAAAGTAAATAAATAACCCAAATAGGCAACAGAAAACACAGATATGACCTTTTCTGGGAAACTAAAACTTGAAGCTAACTATTTACTAAGCTTTATAATAAGTTGTAAGCTGCACAATTCAAGTAGCAAAAGTTGTTCCTCTAATCTTTTTTACATAACTGGAAAGCCTAATACGTATCTCTTTATAATAGGAGATGGATTAAAATAATATGTATTGAGCACTTGGCCTCAGCAGACACTGAAGTGAAATGAGTTTTATACACACCCAATCCTCACAACACTATGAGAGGGTCAAACATTCACATAGCCAGGAAGTAAGGGTGTTAGGATTACAACCAAGAAAGTCTGACTCTATGATAATAGGAAAGCAAAGCTGACTTTAATTTTTACATGATACTAAAGGCTCAAACACTCCTGATCTCACTTCAGTGTTCCTGTGATACCTTCATGTGACGTGTGCGACCTCACTAACCATCGTGACTCCAGCTAATATCCTCAGCATAGTGCTAACACCCTAGGGGGATATGTGATAAATAAAAAACAAAATCCAAAACTAACCCAGTGGATAAAAACAGTGGTCCAGATAGTAGATAGGTCTTTAGTCACTAACCATTTTCACCCTTTAAAAGTCATCTTATATTACATAGGTGCTTTATTATATAATGCTATTCAATTGTAGAGACAGCATAACATGCGGTATATGAAGGTAATATACTGAGTTCTCTATTTATGATCCTTGTAGAAGGTATTTCAAAAGAGGATCTGAGTGAAATTAGAATAGAACCACATAACCTAGAGCAGATAAGTATTATGAACACAATTCAACATGCAGAATGGTGACCGTTAAGAATCTTATGCAAAGAACTGGAATTAAGGATATCACTGGAGACAGCAAGTGAAACCACTGAGGAAGGTGTGCTATGGGCCAGGAAGGAGATGATTAAGAACCAAGCTGGGGCAGCGACACGTGGAATTAAAAAGAAAGTGGATATGCAAGACTGGCAGAAGGAGGACATGGTGGCTCACTGGCTGGTACGGCAAGAATGAGCAAGGAGTAACAGACAACTGAGGTTTCTAGCAGGGGAAGGACAGAAATTATATGTGTAAGAATGAGTACAGCTACACTAGTAGGGTGAGCAAATATGTGCAACCTAGAGTACAATTTCAGACACCTATGCAAAGTTTTACTATGGCTGTAAATAAGCCAATTTTGAGCAAAATTTTAAAACAAACATATGTCCAATATGTAGATTGAAAATTACATATATACTGGTATTATTAAAATTGTCCCCTTATTTTTATACTGAAAGGCAATCTGGAAAATGGTGAAGCACATGTAATCTTATTCAAAAAAAGCACGTAAGTATCTTTATTGGACAGGTGATTTCAACATCTTCTTGCAGAAAACAACTTGAACTACCTCTCCTGAATAAGAATAGAAAGCTTATTCTGCAACAGACTTCACACCCATTTTGCGCCCCATTCATGTAAGTGAGAGTGGAATCCCACAGCATAAAACGTGTATTACATTACAGATAGTCTTTGATGTGTTTTTTTTTTTTTGTGCAAACAATATACGTGATGTTGACCAAGACAATAGAAAATGAGAGGTCAATGCCAGGTAGTTACTTGGTAATGCTAGCTTTTAGCATCTGGTAAACCAGCACATAGAAAGCCCAGTTCCTCAGTATGTACAAGATAAAAAGCACAAAGAAACAGACATTTAACAGCAACTGGAAGGGAAATATAAAGCTGTTTTATGCATAGGAGATCTTTGAAAAGTTAAATTAGCATAGATACTTAAATAAGTAGATACTTAAAATTTTTTAATTTAAAATTTATATTACATTTAAAAAAATTATATCAGCAGAGATACTCAAGTTCAAATCTGTGAGGGCAAAGGCCAAAGAGAGAATAAGGAAAAGCTGAGATTGGTTATCTGGTTTCCTGTATTTTCCTTCTAATCTGGAGAACTTAATGATCAAAAGAATTCATGTTATTTGTTTTGAGGTCATCTCTTTTCAGTAAATTTCATAATGTCACCATTTTCTGTCATTATTTTTTCTTTGACAACCTGACTTTTAATGTCATCACAATATACCATCGCAAGAATGTATTGACGTTTATTTTACCTGACTTTGTTTTTAGGTATTTTTTAAAGGTCATGACATGTATCACCGAGTATCCACTCATCTGTCTCTGTGTTGGCTATTTTACAGGAGCTAAGAGGAATTAAAGACACAATTCAGCCATAGTAGAACATATAGTCTGACTGGGAAAGTTAGGCATGAATAACCCAGGGAATTGGTACAGAAGTAACATTTAGCCAGTATGAAGAATCAAGCCAGTTGTGTGGACCTTGGTAAGTAAGGAAGAGAACTGGAGTAATTCATGCTTATCAAACTTGGATACATGAGCACATCAATGTGAAAACATGTGGTAATATGAAGATAAAGGTAATAATTACATGAAAAACATAACCCATTTATTAGACATGCCACAAATGCCCTCAAGAATATGCAATTAATTTTTATATTAAAACAAATGAGTGACCAAAGAAATTTTGGTTTACTACTTTCATGAATTCACAAAAGATAGCTGCTATAGTGAATGACATAGGTGCATAAGCAATTCAGAGAAAGAAAAAATCATGTAGTCAGAAATACTTAGAGGAGATTTCCTAAAGGCATGAGACTGCCGCATTCCTTACTACCAATATTAAAAACCCTAGTATTCTTGTAACCAAAGATATTTGTAAGCAGGGCCACCTGGCTGACAAGCCAGTTCAAATGACCTGTTGATTATGTAAGACTTACTGAATTCATTAGCTAGGATACAAAACTTTCAGGAGATTGTTCCTGACATCTCTCAAAATAAGAAAGATTGAGAACTGAAGGGAAAAACAAAAAAACAAAAAATATTTCAGAGAAACATGTTTGTAAGATAGGGAATAATTTGACATATTTTTATGCAGATGTAAACAGATTGGCAGAAAGGAAGACTGAAAAGACAAAACTGTTGGAAAAGTCAGGAGAGGCCATATCAAAGGGATTAAAAAAGGTTTTAAGTTAGGAAAGAAGGCGGACTGTTCCTTTTCTTATCAGGGCTGATGAGAAGCTCTGTTAGTAAAATAGAAGAGATGATTTGCCCAGAGTAAGGGAATTTAGAGTATACTAAAGAAGACCCTCATTTGTGAGGCACATCATAGGCAGTCAGATAAAAACCAGGGAAAGGATTGCTAAATATACATGAAGGCCCAGCAGGGGGTCAAGAGCATGGAAGACATCTGGTGATGCATAGACTGGGAACTGTTTCAGAAAGATTGAGGGAACAGTAAGGTAAAAGAAATAATGGGAGGAGGCGGTCAACGACTGGGTCTCTGAGTTCTTGGTCTTCAGGGGAGGTTGTTAAGGAATATGAAATCTGAGGTATTGCATGCCTGTGAAAAGCTGAAGAGAAAGCAGTATAAAGGTTATTGACACTGAAGAGGCGGAGAAACTCTGAGTCACCAAATATGCAAAACAATCCACAGATTAGATACTCAGACCGGGGATAACGTAAATTTGCATCCTGATTTCCTTTTGAAGATAGCTATAACTGGCCTAATATTTCTAAAACAAAAACATTTCTATATGATTAGGGAGGAGGTGGAATTGAAATTGGAGTCAGCAACAGTGATTGCCAGTGTCAAAGACACATGATGCTGACTGACCAGGACTGAGTCTGAAGAAGGAGAAAAACATGGAGAAAAAAACTTCATTACACATTCCTTTCTTTTTCAATCCAGTTCTAATAATTATTTAGGTAAAATATAAGTACTCTTTTTAAAATTAGAAATACACTAGGAACTCCCTCTACCATCTTCCATAAAATGAATGTTTTAGGTTTTAGAAGGTAAAAAAAAGTAGTTTTTAAAAAAAATAATATTTAGAGAAAAAAGCTATTCACATATCAGAGTCAAGACTTTGATTCACTGGCTTTGGGTATCAGATAAAGTTAGCACTTCAACTCACCTTAAATCTTTATTATTTTAAAAATTGCAAAGTATCATATTCTGAGTTAATATTCCAAACCCAAAAGTCTCACATTTCATTTTACAAGTGATGATTACATTACCCACTATTACACAAATAAATGTAGTCAAGAATTCTACCATTCTAATAACAGAATTTTTCTTAAAATGAAATTCTAAAAGAGTATTAGGTAAATCTTCTTCAAAATATAAAATTATTGAACCAACCAAGGTAGAAAAAGCACTAAGTTATAGCATTAAAGTGTCTGTTACTAAAAACACTCAACTGCATATAGGGTTGTGATAAAGAAAATGGATATATATTTACATAATGCAAATCATTTAATCCTAAACTTTTAAGAAATTCAAAAAATTATCCTAAATTACCATAAAAATAGCATTTCACAGTATTGTAAAATGTCATTTACATAACTTCAAATGACTCTTCATTTTCACCAATACTTTTTTTGAGTGTTCATACTTTAGTTCCTTATTTTAAGTAACATAAAAAGGCAGCATGCATTCAATTGGCTAACTTGCCCATCTGGTCCCTAACATAATCCAAACTGATAATTTACATGAAAGACCCTGGCTTTTTTGGTAAAGTTTAGCAGGAATTAAGTGAGTGCTTCCTAAATATATAGCTGATGGTTCTTTTCCTTTCATGGGTCTGAAATAGATGTATTTTTAATGTTTTCATCATTAAAAAAATATATTAACACAAATTTGAAGGTCTGAATTTTACATTGAGAGGGACTTTCCTTAATAGTCTATTTTAGAAAAGTCTGAAATTGCCTTTAGAGAGAAGTCAGTTTGACACATTAGCAAAAGTTTCCACATCACATCATACATCATGTGTAAGATGCTTTTACAGAGCAACAGAGGGAGCTCACACCTATGATTATCCTCCCTCTCATTACATGAATGTGGGTTGCTTTAAATTTTCTATTAGATGACTCCTTTAAAAATCTTGTTTTAAAATGAAGAGAAAAGCCAAATATAATTTTAAATCAACATGGAAGCCAACATCAAATATCTGTATTATATTCTTTCACTCTTAAATCTTTTACATAAAGCTTAGTTTTTCTTTTTATAAAAGCTTGCTCATGAAACATCTTTGGAAAAGGTTCATAGCTATGATTCATTTTGTTTACTATATTGTGTTAAATAAAATATGTTCTCAGAATTATACATGAAAATGTTTGAGAATGGGAAACAAATCTTTTTAAACACAGCAGTCATAATTTCAAAATCAACTCTTGCCCATAGAGGGCTATTCAGAAATGCCATTAAAATCACAAAAACTCAATAAAGCTAAGAAACTCAATCATATATAAAGAGCCATCAGGGAATAAAAACTACTGCTGCCACAAAACCTTCACCTGAGTCTAAGTAAGTCAGCTATGAAAAATGTATTTAAAAACCCGAATTCATTTATTATAAAAATTTATCCTCTGATGTTCATGTTTTGAGACTCCAAACTGTCTCCTATTAAACAGACACATCTTAAGACTTCAAAGGGTTTTTTTTAGCATAGAAGGGAATATATTAAAAGATATTAAGATATACCCCAGCAAATTCAATTTTTGTTTTAAATTTTTATTTATGTGTTATTTGTTTAAATAAAAGGTCCAGGCTTTTTGTTGAAACTTGAAGTAATAGGTAACTGAGCTGGATAGATTTCTAGTAACTTAAAAACTGGACAGACGATCATCCTTGCTTCTCATTTGCTCCCGGTTTAATCTTAGTCACATTTTACAAAGCTAACACATATCCTCTAGTGTTCTACTAATTGCTTGGTGTTACGTTGACTACTGGGAATGAACCACAAGATACATCACTGTAAACTGCAGGGAGTGCTTCAGTGATCAGGAGGTTAAAAACTCCCCAGCAGCAGAAAGGGAGAATTCTTTACTTAACTCAGTGGTACAAATTATTTCCAGGTGGTGATAATTATCACTTGTGGTGTTTGATATTCCGGACTTTGCCTCTAAATTCATACTTGACAAGTTAAACTTTTCATCATGTGCATTTTCCCGTAATCTCTCAAAGGCCAACGACAAGGATAGACGGATTAGTGATGGGTGAAGCCGATTCCACCCGAAATGGCAACACTTAATTACAAGGCTTGTTGTTTATAATTAACTGTGTAAATCACTAACTTGAAAGTTTCTTTTCAAAGTATTTAAAAACCAACTCTTTCCCCAGGGGAATTTAATATTGTGTATTATTACATAGTCAGGCATTATTTTGTTTGTTCTATGAAGAGATGTGCACATTACACATTTTACAGACTCTCTCACCAGCAAATTTGGAAAATATTCATGAATTGCCTTAGTATTGACATTTTGTACTTCTCAAAATTGTAGGCCATTCCCTACCACATATATAAATGAAAGTTCATAAATACAATTCAACTACTACATGACCACGAGGAAGAGATCTTTGAGGGTGGAGAGCTAGTGTCAAACCAAATTCTCCATGATTTCAGAAAATAAAAGGGAGCTTCCAAATATTTTTTCTGAGATGCATTCGTCTTTGTATGAGCAATACCTAGAATCAGAAAACTTTTACTGAGAACACACTAATGCTAGATACCATATGCTTTGTAATATCCTAATTTAATCATTGATATTAGCAAATGATCAAAAACTCCTAATTTACAAATGATTAATCTGAGGATTAGTAAGTATAAATAAACCTGTTCATAGCTACTAAGCTAGTAGGATGTAACAGACCTATAGTTTAGCCTCAGTTCTTCTAAATTTAAGCATTTGTTTTTTCAACCAACCTTGCCAACACATTGAAAAAAACTATTCACTTACCATGAAGATCTGCATCAAAGGAAAAGAAAAGGCATATGCCTTGCATTAAATTCTAGATGCATGAAACTATCAGATCATGTTAAAACCGAGTCAATCTAAGTTATGTCTGTAAAAGCAATCTTCTAGATCTTGATTTGTTACTGCATTAAGTCAATATTTACTGAGGGCCTAGACTATCTCAGATACTAGAAATAAAAGGAAAAAGAAACACTTTTTCCTTTCCCTCTCCATTGTAGGAGACCCATCAGCAAAGAGATGTCTGTAATAGCATGGCAAGTTCATTGGTAAAGTACCAACAAGGGTTACAAAAAAAGTGTGCATTTTGGATCAATCTCATTCTATTTTCCGAACTACAGTTCAAAAAAAAAATCTCTAGACTCCAATCTTCTCAGCTCCTATTATCCAATTTTTGCCACCACTTCCAAATCCTTATGTCTAATAGCATCTTCTCCCACTGTCTCATTTTACTGGATAATTCACACCACCTCAACAGTCCATCACTTATAATCTCAAAGCCTGCTCCTGGGAGTCATGTTTCTCTCATTCTTCAGAGTTTATGCAGATTATTTTCTGTTGAATGAGTGTTGGGTACAGTTTGGCAAGATAATCCTTCAAATCCCACCCACCACTTCTTGACTGTAGTGTTTCTGTTGTATTCTTCAGACTGCCAATCTTCCTTCATTCCTCAGAATTCTGAATTTATAAGGCTTACAAATTTATAAGTTGTACTCTGGGGTTATAAACTCCAACATGAAAGACATATTAACATCTTAAAGTTTTTTACAAAATAGGAAAACAGCATAATGGACTCTAATCAATACTGATACTCTAAAATATGCAAATGTTATAGTCAAAGTAGAATATTAGTGGGAAAGTATCTAATTAGGAAGAAAATGCAGTAAAACATTGGTAAGTATTAAGGGACATAAAATATTAATAATATTATAAGTTAATTAACTCAAAACAATCAATTGAGGACTGGGAGGTTTTATGTGCATGGAGTAAAAAAGAAATGAGTGGCACTTCCTGATCTTCCACCATGTCAGAAATCACTTCACTAGGTGACTGATCAGCTGTCAGTTAATTGAAACAGTCAGCTGAAGTGGGGAACCATTAAAAGATGCCATATATAGCATCTTTTTTTATTTTAATCAGTTATATTACACATTTTAATCATTTAGTGTATGTTAAAACACATAATATATATTTTTGCCACTCTTTGCATTAGACACCAAGGTGACTCTCTTACATAAACCCATGCACATAATGGATCCTCTAAATTTCTGCGTACTTATCCTTTCCCTAATCTTTTAAATTGTTTCACCTACACTTAGTTTGATAGTTCAAGTGATACACTTTTACTAAATCTGAAGCACCACTTTCCTAGTCACGGAAGAACTTTCTTTTCCTTCTTAGATATCATGACCGTATATAATATTTAACTTAATCATGTAAATGTAATGGTAAGTTCAAATGTCCTAATAAGTTTGGAACAACTGCCACTGACTCTTTTAAGCACACAAATTAACTAGCAGTAGAAGGACATATATAACATTAGAGTATACAGTCCACTCTCTGAAGGCACTCAGCCCACTGTGGACATCAGGCGGTGCATTTCACAGAGGATCCAGAGAATGCTGGTTAAATGGAGTTGGGTTAAGAGGGTTTCTATTGTGCTTTATTAATGTCCATCATCCTTTATCACCATCGTGCAAAATTTCAACTTTGCCTCCCATTCAACATACATTAATACTTTCACTATTTAGCATTAAAAGGCTATAACTAATCTTGATTATAGTGTAACCAATTTTTATTGGTTACACCGAGATAGAACACTTTCACACTGCCCACTTAAAAAAGTACACTTTATTACTTTTAGACACTCTTTCCAAATTATTTGCATAGCTTATTTGTGTTTCAAGATGAAAACCCAACAATTGGAAAAATTAAATGGATACAGAGGTCAAGCATTCCACTTGAAAATACTACATTCTTTAACTCTTGACAGTTACGTAGGCTGCCTCATATCCAATATCCAATCTTTGTTTAACAGCATTCAATTTCAGGTTCCTCATTTGTAAAGTGACAGATCAGACTAAGAATCCACTCATCCTTGAGACATTTTATGATTCTGTTATGGAGTTTTCTTTTTTTTTTTTGAGGACCACATTCCATCTTAAGATATACTTGACACATTTTAACCAAAATTCTGGATTGTGAAACAATATTTATTAAGTGAGCTGTCAGGCATAAACTATGCCAGAACCTCTTATATCCACACACAGCAGGACCCAAAATGAGTAGCAGTGTACTGAATTACATCAATATGAAAAGTTAGAGGTCAGAGAAGCCACACAGAGCCCTGCAAAAGCCAACAATGCAACTTAATGTCCTTTCCATGTCCAGAACAATTCTCCATGCAGCTTCTGCAAAAGAGATTAATGGCGATAGCAGCAGCGAGTAGAGGAGAAATGCACGATATGGAAGCCCAGCCAATATTCCATTTGTGATTTGTCACATCTCATTACAATAAGACTACTGCAATTTACAATTTACAATGTTGGCAATTTACAATTCAAATGAGTGCCTTGATTTTTCAAAGAATGGACTGCGTACACATCAGTCAGTATGACACAGAAATGCCCGGTCAGGTTCATTTTAAATGCACGTTTTATTTGATACTGTTAACTAATCACTATCATTACTTTTGCTGTTTACGGATGCAATATTTATTAGGCAAAATGTAATTTGGAATCCTTTCTTGCACCCAAACCTAATTCATTTCCTGACTTCCCGAAATATTTATAACCTGATTAGACATATTAGGTCTTTAAAGCTGTTATACTATGATGATTTATTTATTTCTGGGGCAGTGTTAAAAAAACTATTTTCTAAGAGGAAAACTGAAAAGGAAAACACCACACTGAATCCCTTCCAGGATTAAAAAAAAAAATGACAAGATGAGGAGAAAAAGGGAGGAAGAGGCCTAGTTTAGGGGTAAAGAGGATGTAGACATCAGCCACTCCTGAGCTTGCATCCACGTTTTAGACTGACTTCCCACTGTGCCCTATGGTGAGCCTCTTAACTTGTTTGCATTGATATCCACATCCATAAAGTGGGGAGGATGATATCCACCGCACAGGCATGTTGTGAGAATTAGTTATTGCTTCTAAAAGGCTCTGAAGATGAAACACGCCATGTTAATGTGAACTATTATTATTATTATGAGAGACCTGTCAAATACTATAATTAAACAATTTTAAGTCACACACTATGAAACGATCAATTTTCAGGAGGAAAGTAGCTCTCACTTTCTCCTTCCAATGGAGCAAAATCCATGCCTTTTATGTTACACCTGCAGAAAGCAGAGAATGCATACTCTCCTTAAACTGACCCAAATAATTTCACCAAGTCATTATGGCAGTGTTTGAAGCAGGCTGGTGTCCTAAGGGATGTGGAAGCCCAGAGGAGAAAGGGAAAAAAATAAAAGAATCAGGATATTTTCAACACCCCTTGAAGCTCATGGGGAAAATAAGCAGGTTGCATGGCTGTTACCAGTTCCATTATCACTCTCATATGGCAGGTAGCAAGCGGGTCTTATGGCAAAGATTCAGCCTCAAAGATCTTAGTGTACCACACTGAGGTGAGAAGAATTAAATTAAGTTTTGGTTTATGCAGGTTCTGTTGCTTTTTTTGCTAGATATTGTACATTGACCTCTAATATCAAGTTTTCATATATTTTGCTCAAGATTAGGAGTGACTTGAAAACTACCAAATCATTAGCTTTCTTTCTTATTTTATAAATATCTGTGATTTTTCTTCTGAAAGAACCAAGTGTTTATTTTGTGCAAACCACAAGGTCTTTGATTTCAGCTTATGCAAGTGAGTACAAAAAAAATGTATTTTACCAAAACAAAGACTTTAAAAATTGACACTAACTTTTCATCAAATTGAAAAATGATGCCCCTATTTTTTTCTTCATCCAATATTCACTCTGGCAACTTTTTTAAAGCCCTAAGTCTTTTCTCTTTTTATGCACCATGAGCATCATAGTATAGCTAACAGCTTTAAAGACCTAATATGTCTAATCAGGATGCATACCCACCTCACAGGCATGTTGTGAGAATTAATTATTGCTTCTAAAAGCATGAGGTCACAGGAAAATGAACCAAAAATGAAACTATACTTCAAGACACGAAGAACCAAATTTAATTTATTCTCGATTTTAAAATGGCCATCAGATCATGTAAATTCTTAGGTTTTACTCTGACAAAATAACTTAAGGAATGGTTTCCAGAAACTGCTTTAACATATTCTAGATGCTCATGTCTGTTGAACATACATAGTACTGACAGTATGCTTAATAATAAAACACAAAATGAAAATATCCTAAACAGTAAGGCATGGACTTTTTCAAATTGCTACTTACAATTCATCAAGGCAAAATGAACAACACTGTATCTTAAACCTGACATAAAATCCTCAGTAGGTATCATGGGATTTAAAGGAAATTTCAGGCCAAAGGGGAAATAATTTCAAATCCCCTGAGCATCATTTTGGTGGACACAACAATGGGAAGGAGGCAGAAGAGACTGGTGCTTAATACCGAATCTCAAATTTAAAGTCCAGGCAATGGCCAAGTAGCCACATGCCCTCTTCAGGCCTCATTTTCTTCAACAGTATACTGGGAGTAATAGTATCTACCTCATGGGGTTGCTACAAGGATTTAATAAACCATTTTCTGGCCCAGCCTTCCAGAATACTGTAATTGTGGTTGATATGATGCTGGATTCATACACAGGTAGAAATGTTAGGAAGGCACTGAATTTGAATTCCCTGTCCCCCCAGAATCAGCTGAGATGGCACCTAGTGCTACAGCTGACATTCCAGTGTGGGACGCATTTCTTCTAATTATACCTGCAAATATTCACTACAATTTGTACTGTTCCATTGTACTCAATAAAACTAATAGGCATCTAGCAACCTGACAGAATCCACTTCATGGACAATATGTATACTAACATAAAGTTATTTATACCAACATGAACTTAAGCACAGCCACTTTTGCCTCACAGAGTAGCTCTGAAGTCCATCAGGGCTTAATTCAACATCTGTATTAGCTAAAATGCATCACTTTATAAATGTTATTACTTCATTCTCCAGAGAAGTACGTGGCATTCTTGGTTTTGGCTTTCATGAACTACTGCAGTAGACCGACATCAGAATTCACGAGTAATTGAACCTAATTAGAGAAGAAGGGGGAAGAGGGCTGGAGGAAGAAGGAGGAAAAGATGATATACCTTTTTTGTTTCCATCTTTTCACATATTGTTTAAAGTTCCTGGTATTAAATAAGTTGTTTAAAAATGAAGAAAACAATACATGATATCTAAATGGCTTATGGACCATCCCTTGAGGTAAGTCAGATAATTTTTTTTTTAATGACTGTTATTTTGAGAATCCTCCAAACAAAATTTTCTTTACCAATCTCATTATCATTTGCAGCTTTTATATGTAGTTTCTGAAGTGGATGCAGATGCATGGTTTGAGAGGATACATCTTTACAATCTTTCCTCTTTCACTCTGGTAGAAATTACCCCCCCATCACATGCAGTCAAGCACAAGATATCTTGATGACCAAATATGCTGCAATAAAGAAACATAGGATGCTGCTCTGGAAGCATGCACATTGGAGTTTCTTCTACTGGTGTCAATGGGGTAACCTGTGTGATTAAACCACATGAATTATACTTGTCCTTCCTCTATTCAGGAGTAATTTGACTGGATGGTCATTCAAAGAGTTCCAAGCTCAACAGTCACACTGTTTTCTTAAATGTGCATGTAATTCTTATCCAGGGCAATCCTATCCCTTATTTACCATATTTAAGAGCCTTGGCCATTACTGGTAGCCATTATTTAATATTATTTAATATTTAATAAAGAGCTGTAAACTATCCACTCTTTAAGATTATTAAACAGTAGCTACCAGTAATGGCCAATGCTCTTAGATAAAACCATCAAACATTCAATGGTATCAAAAACTTTAGAAATGAAAGGAAAATAGAAACTAAACAGATCTCTGTGATATTCTAAGCTTACTAAAACTGATTATGTTAAAATCGGGCAGCATTTCATTATGTATATTTTACATGTAGCTTCAGTTTAGATTTATGAAGAAAAAATCCAACACAACTAATGATTTCTCAACAGTCAATCTCATTGGATGTTTAAATTATACTTTGTAAACCCATTAGTCAAAGTTCGTTTTAGGACAAATAGGGTCACTTATTTTTTCAAGAATAGATTCTGAAAAATGAAAATGAATGTAAGTTATATGTGCAAAATGCTCATATTACAACTCATTTCATCGGTTTCTATTCTTTGGCCTCTAGATATCGCAAAATACAATAAAACCTGTAGACAACATAAGACAGTTTATAATCTGAGAAATACACACACACACACACACACACAATGGCATGATAGTGCCTTTAATTTACTATCATCTCTCCCTTAAGGACAAACAAAAATTCTTCTCAAATTATCCAAATTGCAAACCTGACCTCCCATTATTTACATACTAGAACCTATTTAGAAAATGCCAAGGGTAGGCAGAAAGCAACTTTCAAAAGAAAATGCCACAAAATAAAAAATATGTATGTAATTAAATCTTTTCATTTAATTAAATACAACATATCTATGTATATTCACATGCATATATACACATATATTTCAAACTCATTTGCAATAGTATATTTTTAGCAAGAATCCCATTGCTAACTATAAAAAATGCAAAACAAACAAAAATCTTGTACCAATACATGATGTTCTCTAAGGATCAAGTTAGTGTTCTGATACATGTAAGTGACACTTGGCATGCTATTTGTTTTACTTTCAGAAATACAACAGTATTTGCTTTTTAAGTTACACTGAATATGACATTTTATCCTGAGTGTTTCAAGAAGAGAAAGCACTCTATATGCCTAACGGATAAACTAGGGAAAAACATAAATGTAACACTTTTGGCATGTAAAACTGTACAAGCATACAGAGTTTTTAATGTTTAATTAAGTCAGCATTTCTATAAATTACTATTTAAAAATATTTTCAAATTTTATACCATCATAATTATTTAATAAACAGACACTGTAAACATAGGCAAAACAGCTATCCGCATAACTATCCATTATTGTAAGCTGAATTAACAACTTCTACTTTGACTGAAATTTGTTAATGTTTAAACAGAGCAGAGGTTCATTCTAGATCCAGGTTGGTGAAAAGAAGGGCAGATGTCCACAAGTACAGAGAAGAGGCAGTTCTTAAATAATTGTAAGAAAAAAATCTGAATTCCATGTTAACTTTCCCCACAAACCCAGTCCAAATGTTCAAATAATAAAACTGCCACACAGCTGTCAACTACATTTGAAGTTTATTCCTAACTTTGTAATTTCCTAGAAATTAAGTCTTTAATCTAGGATCCAAACTACAGGAAGTTTACTTTATTTTACTTTTTAATTATATTAGAAAATATATCAAATAGTATAATTCTTGTCCGATAAAATCATTAAAATGCCATATCAAACAGTAAACACTTAAAAGATGTTTTTATTACCCATATCTTGTTAAAACAACTTTCTAAGCATCACTTAATCAGGGAAGGAAAAGGACAATGAATGATTCCATTCTCTCTCTCTCTCTCCTCCTTCCTTCTCCCTCTCTTTATTCTCTGTTCTAAACTGAACTCATGCAATCAGTCTCTGGCTTCAGCTGGGCGAGTGAAGCATGGGGTTTAAGCTCATGTGCTGTGCTGTGGGTGACCTGGGTGTGAATTCTCATCCCTAGCTCTGGGATCTTAAGCACGGGCCTACGTACTCAGGCCATTAAAAGCAGTATGCTTTGTTAAGTGGTCCAGAGAGGAAGCGACCATCAGCAGCAGCTTCAGAAAAATTAGAATTTCTTTCTTGGGCCTCTCGTTTCTCCCTGTTCCTCTCTAAGGAGATTCTCTGCTCTTGAACTACTCTCAATCCAGTGAGGTCTTCATGCCTGAAAAGGAGTGGCCTTCATGGTTAACTATCCCACTGCCGCTCCTTGTATACTGCATAGATCTGAATTTTCTTTTTGGGTCCTGTTCCCTCCTTTGAACATCCAATTAATTACTTGAACCCTAAACTGTGCTGAGATGTAAACACTAGAAATTAAATTAACATGTGGCTACTATAAGGATCACTTCTATTTTAACAGAAAACATTTACTCATAACAACACCAAACCTAAAGAAATAAAGTCTTGAAGTGGGCATTTTAGAAACCAAATCAGTAAGATTCCTTTGGAGGACTGAGTAGGTGGACAGCACATTCAGAAACCTGCAGACCAAGACCCAGAGGCAGGAGAAGGCCAATTGGAACCACATTTGAAAACCCGTAACTCTTGACATTAAACACCTTTATTTCTCTAACAGGCCGATTACTCTCCAGTGGGTCTATAATGAAAATTTCAGGTATTAGTAAATATTCAAATTCATAAAAGAATTAGTAAGGGATGAAAAATATTCACAGCACACTCTCTGATGTGCCTTGTTTGGACTGCCAGTCTTCATCACATAGGTTTCTGATTGCTAACAATTAAAATCCTGATCTCCTTTCTCCCCCACTAATAGATGAAAGCCTTTGTGAAGATGTAAAATTTGCCCTGTCATATTACTGACAAGTGGCACTGAGCTGGTAAAGTAGTGTATTAATACTGATTACGCTGATTAATAGTACTGTAAAAATTGGTTCGATGGTGCTTTAACGTTTTTTTAAAGGAACAGATGAGAGACATACTGGGCAGAATACATAATTGGTTTATTTCATTCTAATGCAAAGAGAAATCTTTGAAAGATGAGTTAAGAAGGAAACTGAGCTGTTTCTAGTTTCAATCAATAAATTAATTTAAAAATAAGAATGTCTAATTAAACAGCTCCTTCTACCCCTCCACACCTCCAGTCAGGAACCTTTAAGAAAAAATGAATGCTCAAGGCTTACAACAGGCCTTTTTAATTCAAACAGTATCTTACTCATGCAAATAAGTATGTATCTGGCATTTTATCATTGTCACAAGAATCAGTATCAGTTATGGTTCCAATATGACAGGTCATAGGAAAACATACTGCACAAATTGACAGCATCAATACCATAAACTCTTCTAAGGGAAAGTCAAGTTAATCAATACATAAACTGGTAAAAAATGTTCTCATCTATCAGCCATTTTACTCCAATTTCATCCCCAGATGATTAGTAAAGAAGGGCGCTCCTAGTGTCCCTTTGATAGCTGAAGGACTGGAGTTGTGTGGCTCCCCCAAGTTTTTCCAGCTAAAACGGATTTAGGAATCTTGGTCAAGTGGCCTTTCTACTGTAACACCTTGTAAAAATGGCCCTTCAGAGTAAGATTTAAGATACACCAAGTATTAAAAATAAAACAGAGCTTCAGTGGATAAACTCAAGGAAGCCACTCACTGGGGACAGCCGCTCTTCATGGCACTATGATGCTGCAGCAATCTGATGGGCAACGTGGACCTCGGAAGCCTGGGCAGATAACAGATGCTGCAAAAGTCTCTCCATGTTTCATTAAAAAAAAGAATATATCAAGAATGGTTTCTCGCAGTAACAAAAATGATTAGTGGAAAGTTTAAAAAATCTCTTAACAGTGGGTTTTTGGAGAGGAGAGTATCAAACATAACTTTGTAACAATAAAAACAAAGAGGGGCAGTTGTGGGCTTAGCAGCTAAGCTTTCCTGCTCATGAGTCAGACACACGTGGGCTCCCATGCGAGCTCAACCACTAATAAGCTGTGGGACTTTGGCTACAGCACTCAACCTCTCTGAAGTTCAGCATCTCTCTCTCTGTAAAATGGAGGTAATATGAATTGGTGCATTAATCACTAAATGAAAATTCATGTAAAGCACAGGACTTTTAACTGCTGATTGTTTGTTATAATTATAAATTGGAGTTGTCCAATCTATGAACAGTTGCCTTGCAAAGGAGTGATATTTCTGATACTAGAAATCTTCTATCAGGCCTGGAAAGAATCTGCTAAAGAAGATCATGTAAGGAATTCTTGGCGTGGATAGGAGGTTGTTCTATTTGACTTTTAAAGCCCTCGGAGTCCTTGGAAATCTAAACTATTCCTGAAGGTCCCTTCTGCACCTTGACTAAGTTAAGTTTAACCCATCTTTACTGAATTCCAATCACTGTGCATGAAAACATTAACAAGAATTAGTTCCTGCCCCTGAGGACCTTGCTCAATTCAGGGAGAGAGAAACAGACAATTTCATACTAACATGGTATAGCAGTGATACAAACTCTACAATCTCCAGCTCAGGAAGAGCCTCGTCCAGGCTGAATCCTGAAGATATGTACACGGAGGACCTCTCTGCCAAGCTCAAGACTCCAGGCTTAACTCTGAAATCTTGTAAAAGACATATGCATCCCTCCAGCTGCAGTGTGAAGGGCGGACATCATTGGCACAACACTGGAAGCAAAAAGGCCACTTAATCGCTGCAAAACACTTTCTCAAAACCAGATTATAGAAAAAAAGTATGTTCAACAAATTATTTTATCTTACTTTTCCAAAAACCTTAGGATATCTGGATATTACATAACTCCGTGATAGGTTTGTAAAAATTAAGCCTACCTAAGGCAAATTTCAAAAGAAGAGGAACAAAAACTTTTCATGACTCTATGATTCAGGTTCCCATCCCATTCCAGTGCTAAAAAAAGTATGGGTTGTTCCAAAAAAAGCCCACAGCTTTGCATAAGTTGTGCTAATTTTAAATTCTACACTTGCTATGTAGCCTTTTCTTCTAGACTTCTCAGAGCCAGTGCCTGCATACTACATGTGCTTTAGATCATGTTGAATATACAGGAAAAATTTCCATTTTTGCCAAGTCAATGCAACAAATGTCTTCTACTAAAGTCTTTATCATCAAAGCCGGAAACTCACATGTTTTACATGCAAGGTATCAGAAGTTCAAAGAAGCAAAGCAGGTTTTGATAATTATGATGCTGCCAGTAAAATGAATGAAATGATTACTAGTATAAAATTTTTTTTCAAAGTGCTTTTGAATAGACTTGTATCTATTTTCTAAAACATCTTATATAGCATCAACAACATAATTGAGGAGAATATGATTACATGGACCAAAATGTTCTCAGGCAGAGTAAAATACATTTTAAAACCTTGGTTGAGGAGAACACATTTGCATCCCTTTTATAGCTGGATTGCTAACAGAGCAGAAAAGCGAGCCAGTCTGGCTGCTCTCACCTCTGTGCAATGCCTGTCTTTTGCAGGTGTGCCTCAAGGACTTCTCCCTCTTACTCTTTGAATCATCTTGCACACACTAATGAGCATTGCTCTTCAGCTTTAATTATTGGCCCCTGACAAGTCAACATAATAGGAATCGGCTTAACCAAGCATACTCCCTAGTGACATGTTCAATTACTCAGGTTGTACTTCTCCAAGAGAGGTCTGAGGGGTTGCTAATTTAACACTGTCAAAAAAATAAACATAGGTATCACTTACAGTTTATCTTTTGACCTTTATGTCACCAAATCTAACAGGATATGCTGTCCCAACACCCCCCCGGGAAAGGACCTGCAGATTGAGTGTGCTACAAGGCCTTTCTAAAAAATTAAAGAATCTGTCTGGGATCCACAGTGGTGCATGAAGTTACATAATGTGCTTTATAATCTGAAAATGCTGGAATCTGTTGAAGCAGTTGCTTCATCTCTCCTTTTTTAACAAAAGATATACTCTGATCTGCTTTCTACTACCACTTTATTTGTTCACATCAGAAGAAAATAATCCTGCTACCTTTTGTGCAAAGATTAGTTATCATGAGTAGCAAAGGATGTGCAACTTAAACTAACAATTTTAAGCATAATCTGTCAACAAAATTTCTAAGTATATTATAGGGTAGGTGACAGTGGTTTACTGTAATACATCCCTTTCTTCAGGTATGGAAATAAATTAGTATTTTTAATTCAAAACTGCAACACAATAACTTTCTTAGTAAGTTAACTATATTTAACCAACAAACAGCACTGTGATTGAGCTATACCATTCTCTTCCTTTAATTTTCTGTAATAATTTGGTTATGATGCAACTCCACTAGTTCTTATGCAGCTTAAATTCTCCCTTTTGCACAACCAATTGAAGAGGTACTATTTGTCAGCACTTTTTTTTTCTTCAAGGCACTCTTACCTTCAAACTGTAGCCTTGACAATATACAGAGAGGAAGGTCCATGTAAAAAATGACTAACAGAATTCGATATAGTACAATGGTCACAGACTGTCATCCCCCCCGACTCCACCCCCTCATAGAATGCTGAAACATAAAGATGCATCACTACCTAATATGGAAATAAGAGACCTAGAGAATAAGAAGGATCTTTACAAATGTATTGCATCTACTGCAAATGGAACTCAAAGCATATGTCCTCTCAAAGCATGAGACCCAATGGCAATTATAACTCTACAAAAGATTTTTTTTTACAAAGATTATTGCGATGTATCTTTTATATGAGGTAGGGACTTTGTATATTTCAACTTGTTTCATTGCAATGCCCAGATCAGTGTCTGGCTAATTTGGAGTAAATGCATTAAAAACATTTGTTAATATAAATAAGATATGAATGAATAAATGAATGACTTATCTATATTCGTAATGTTTGACTAATTCTAAATATAGGCATATGTCAATTCTTCAATAAGTAGATATTTCTTTTCCTACTTAACACATTAATATGTTAAACATACAGTTTAGTATGACATACTGTTAAAAACATTTCCAGAAGAGAAAACCATTTTTGCTGCTTATGGTTTATAAAATATACGTTATTTTACAATAGTCTATTTTCCTCTCTAATGTGAAGGTAACTTCTGTAAGTAAACAGCAATAAATAAATAAGTAAATAGAAATACAATCTATGTAGGAGAGTGTGAACATTGTTACATATATTAAGTAGCTTATTTTCAACTCCATTTTTCTAGGCTAAAATTCTATGATGATAAGTAATGCTGATATTCAGAAACTTTGATTGCTTGTCCTCATTTTCACAGCAGCATATAAGTAAATTCATATTAGAGGTATTGAATCATTTCAGTTCAAATAAGAACTGAAATTTAGAAGTATCTAAATTTCTGCTCTGATTATAAATGGGGGATATTTTGGGTTCATGATCTTCCCCACACAATTACTCAGCTACTCCTTTAATAAACTTATTGTCAGACCCTGTTGCTAAACTTGATTTCTAAATTTATAGACTTTATGAAGCAGTTATTTTTTCCTAAAGTCCTCATAGTTTATTTGTATAGTGCATTTAGGAACATATTTTTTAACTTAAAGAAATAATTCTAATATTTTGAAATGTTTAACAGTATGGAATATTAATACATATTTCCACAAGTGTGTTTACATGATATTTCTCATTCACTAAACTAGTTCCTCAAAAGCATTCTTAAAGTAAATGCAAAGCAAACAAACGAAGGAAAATCTGTAAAACTGGCTCAGCATTCCAAGGCATTAATGAATAATAGGAGAGGATTTTTTTCTTCCTCTCCAGTGCTCGGAGTAGACTTAAGGGTGGAGCCTCACCTGTCTTAAAAGGGAGCTTTTTAAAATGACAGGATAGTCAGACTTGCCAACCCCACCGGGAGCCCCACTCCAACCCAAGGCACCTGTGGAAGGCGTGCTGTAGCTTTGAATTCAATGACCACTCCCTTCCTGGAACCAATCTTACTACAAGAACATGATACAATATTGTGCAAAAGAAAATAATGGTTTTAAGGTGACAAAACTGAACTGTGCTTCATGTTCAAATTTTAAACTCAGATCCCTCTACAATTATTATCGGAAAAACAAGCTACATTTTGGCAAATGAGAATTGCAACCCCATCTTCAATAAAAGATTCACATCAGTTCAAAAGCACATCCCTCAATGGATGGTTAAATATGAGATTTACCAATGTAATAATAGAAGCAGAAATAAATGAACAGAGAGGGGCCCAAAAAGCAGAGAGAAATCTTCCAAGGTGATTAGAAAAGGAGGCAAGTCAAACAAGCTCTGAGACAAGGGGCAGCTGCTCCAGGTGGTACAGGTTCAGAGAAGAAGCCCTTTGAAAGGTGCGACAGTGGGAAGAGAGAAACAGGGGACCCAGGGGCAGGTGAGGAGAGGGACAAAGGAAGGAACAGGGAGCCTGAGGCCAGCTGGATAATGAGTAGGAATGAAACAGGGCAAAGGGGTGAAAATAAATGGCTCTCCGACAACACTGAGGTATTCCTCTACTTCATGGTTACAAATCCCTTCCTATCTCTTCCCAAAATATCTTCGGGAGTCTCATTCCCCCAGTACTCAAACCCTAGCAGCTATTAACCAACAAAGGCAAACACAGTGTAACAGGTACACAGCAGTCCCTGAGTTTTCACAGGTAAGGCTCTTCTGAATGGGTGGTTCCAAACTAACAATTGAGTTAAAATTACACTTAGTGTGTGTTTAAATGAATACCAAGTAGAATTGCAATTACGGTCTTCGCTACCAGGTTACATGTTCCAAATGTAGGAATATATATAGGGTAAGTGAAAGAGATTATTTTGACATTTGTGTTTCTCACTTCATCATCAAGAGTTCTTCTGTAATTATGAGAAATGAGAAAGGAAAACCGTTATTCATAACATTTCCAATATGTTATCAAGCACTAGTGACCTTTTCCATGGATTTCAAAAATAAGATTTGTTTGGCAAGCAATTATCTTTTTTTCCCTCCAGCTGATACATTCTGTCCAGAAGAGTATGTGAAGCAGGCTGCTGATGAGGACAAGATAAGGACACATAACATCAGCATATGGTCAGATGGGTGGAACTTAAGTCTGTTTCCACATACTGCAAACCAGTAGCCAGTACACATTTAACACCTTCTGCTAAGACGATTCTTAAACTATCACAGAACTTAAAGGAGTAAGTGTGATCTCAATAGATTCCCATCACTCTATGTGCCGATCTCAAATAGAGATGGTGAAAGATTAACTTTTCAGGACAAAACACCCAGCATATATTGACACCCTTTAGGTAGCAAGTTTCATATTGGTAACTATGCTTCCCCAGAAAAGTTTGAATTTGTCTTTTAAATAATAATGTCTTTTCAAAAACTATAGGATGACACTGAGTGCAGGGTACCCTTTTTCTGAATGGTTGCTTTGAAAAATCACGATATTCTAAATTTCCAACTTTTTTTACTGATCCATAAATAAGCCTATTTAAGTTCGCTATCCACACTCCTACAAAGCCTCCATATCCAGCGAATGGGATTGACTCTAGCTCTAAATCTCAGAGTTAATTATATAGGTCTTGAAAATCAATGTCCTTTGGTTGAAAATGAATCTCCTTCATTTATTTTGTGTCCTTTTGATATTCATATGGTATACACTATACCCGTGGTATATCTGTTGAAAGGGATGCCAACTGTCAGTCCTCTGCCAAACTGTAGGTCTGCATTCTTCTTTCCAAAAGAGACTACACGTTTTTTAGTCAAGAAGCACATCCTATTGCTGCATATTATTAATATTTTTGGTTCTTTACACACTAACATCCATTCAGCAAATCTGGTTAACCTAATTAACCAGATAAATATTAGCCAGGATCTCCAGAAATTCAATCATATCTAGTAGGATTTCCTAATTTTTATGGTGTTAAGGATGCCTACATGCCATATCTTCAGGCTGCCCATAAACTTTCTGTAGGCATCTTTGACTCCCGTAATTCCTACATCAGCTCATGCAAAGGTTCAGTGCTGGAGTTGACTGGTTATTTAACACCCTATTTCCCATCTTCATGTGTCCACAAATTCACAGGATGGTGAACAATGACCATGCTGAAACTCTTTTTTTCTCCCCCAAATGCAAAAGCCTGCAACCAGATCCAAGAAGATGAGCAACCGTGACTCCTGAATGGCAAATGCTGTTACTATTTCTCATCCCAATAACACAGCACATTTCAAACATCATGGCTATTTTCTGTCTTTCATCTCAAGAGTTGGGGGACAACAACATATTTCTAAGAATGTTTTTGTCAGTGACACTAAGACATTACATTAGTAATTATGGTACAATTAAGAGGTGACGTTTTCTTAAGATCAAGAAAATCTAACGTTGGACTCAAGTAACCAGATTCCTAATTATGAGGCAATCCTAAATTCAATTCACCAAACAGAAAGGAATGGTTTTGCTCTTCTTCCTGGCACAAATGAAAGGCTACGTGTGTTAAGCTTAAAATTTCTGAGATACTCTGTAAACTACAGCCTCTGGAGAGGGATAAATGGATACATGATGGTGAACAGTATTAGAATAATTTAACTTAGCACAGTATTAATAAAGATAGTTGTCATTTACTGGGAAAGGTAACAAGAGTTGTCACAACATTGGGAAAGGCTGATGAAATAAAGATAAAATCCCCTAATGGCCTTTAATGAAAGCTCTTGAATTTTTAGATTATTACAAATGGAAATCAGAAAATAAGTAAGGAGGGAAAACAATGGCAGGTCAATGTTTAAACGTAGCTATTTCACCTCTTCCATATATAGAAAAAATCAGACCCAAGACCAACACCTAAGCCACTCAGGCACCTTGGCACAGTCCTTCATAGAGGCTAAGGGTAAAGTTTCACAGAGGCGACCTTGTTTCTCAGTATTTCTCAGTGCTGCAAAACATTTTAGCAATTAAGTATGAGAAAACGCTCCTGGTAGCAGAAGATACACTTTGTGGATTTATTCTCCCATTATTGGTCTGTACTGAATCACTACTTTTTTCATCATCTATTCAGTGGGGCTCTATACAATTAAGATTTTTCAAACCCACAATTACAATTATATTCCTGAAATGTAGTTTTATGACAGACTGCATGTGTAGTTAGGGTTATCAAATTATCTTGAATCAAACCTACTAGATATATTGAAGGCACTGTGCTACTGAGGAAACAACTGCTATAACTAGAAATGATAAAGAATCTTTGGAATGCTAAAGTGGTGTATTTTTTTAAAACAAAAGACAGGGAGGTGAAATTTAAAACCAACTGTTTTTACAAAGACCCTCCACCTAAAGATTTCATTTTTAAGAATAACATACCTGTGGTCTTCAGCTGTCCTTAAAGGTGCCTGAGCTTTATTGAAAATGCACCCATATTTCTAAATCTATTAAACACTATAAAATCTCAAGATAAAGTGGCTTTCTGCCTTTTATTCCTTAATGTTAATGCCTCAGCATTACAACATATATTAATGAGTAACAAAATCCATTTGGAATCCTATGAAAACAATTTTGCCATTTATTCTATCCAGTTTATTAATATGAATAAAAATGTCATATTTATTATCATCTATGGTTGGCATCAGCATATCAGTGTTACCCAGCAGCACTTGAAATATTGAAAAACAAGTGGAGTATGTCATTCACTAGTCTTCTTAAACAAACTTTTAACATTTTAAATCTAGGTATTCATCTTGGTATTGCATTATTATTTGGATAACACTATATTCATAAAGTGCCACTTTTAGGACAATAATAAGAACTAAGTAGGTCTGAGTTCATTCTGATTTATCCTAGGTCTCATGTGCCACAATATTTTACGTTTATTAGTCTTGAATGTTCAGATATACAGAAACAAGATAACTACCATAAGAGCAAGAATATTTCCATTTGGTTTGCTACCAAATATCTGGCACTCAGCCTAAGGCCCTGCCTGCCCTTAGTAGGCACGGATGTGTTTATTGAATGTGTGAATGAACACAGATTCAGCATATCTGAGGCCATATAAAGACACTGTTTTTTAGGGCAATGCAGTTGTAGAAAACATTTTTGACATCAAATTTCCAAACATTTTTAAAAATTCAAATTTCTATAAAATCTTAGTTATATAAATGCACTTTTTTCCATGTATGTATTCTTAGGATGAATCATCACATTGCTGATTTTAACAACAGCCAGTAATGGAAAAAATGGCCTTTTAAGTCTTTTATACAATTCCTGTAGTAACATTTTACTTATTTACAAGTGCCTCGAGTTGTAAACGTATGAATGTTGAGCCTTCATCTTGCCCATCTGGGGAGGCACAGGAAACTGAGATACCCAAAGTCCAAGACTGAGTTACTTACACCTTAAGAGAATTTAAGCTTCTCTTAAACTCTCAGCTTCATCCATCCAGTTTCATGTTGCTATTAATCTTTTGTTTTTAAGATTACACTAAAAGTACAGTCAACATTAAGGCTCAAATCATTTCCCAAAGATAGAAAGAAAATGACCATGGGCATTCAAAACCTAAAAAGGCTACTTTCCTAAAGTAAAAAAAAAAATGGGTCAGAAAAATACAAGTCCTAAAATCAGTGATCAATATCAGGTCTGCCCCTACATCAATCCATAAAGAAAAATGTTAGAGTCCTTACAACATTAATGAGGCAGAGGAATCTTTGCTGACTAAAGCCAGAAGTTAGCAGAGAGAAGAAACAAAGACTGTTTTCAGAAGATCATAACAACCAGGTTGCTAAGGTGTAAAGAAGCCATTTAAATATCTAGGTTACTTGGTGCCCTGAACTATTTTGAACATTCCAGGGAATTGCTGCTGAAGCCATTTTAGGGAAGTCCCAAATGCAAAATTACATGCACTGCGAGAAAAGTTCAAAGAAACGTTGACAACTACGAGTGGGTAAAATAATGCATATGCTGGTGTCAAATGCCCGTTAGATTATAAAGTTTACTTTTATCAACTCCAAGCAAAACTTAGGGGCCTTTCAGAAACTAGACTGGACAAATGCCCAGGAGTGATATGCACAGTTATGTTTTTACAATGCTACCTGGCAGGCAGCAGGGTAAGGAAACAAATAACTATTTTCCCTCCCCTTTGACTGCCAAAGTATTAAGAACTATCAGTTTGGCATAAAGAAAGTCCCTGCTGAGTTGGTAACACCAAGAGAAACCTCAGCTAAAATGCAAAAAAGCTTTGCTCTTGCAAGGTAAAGAGAAAGAATGGAAGCCTATTTGCCGTTTTAACATTAACATTCTCTTCCCTCATTACCTCTAACTCATTTACTAAAACTCCAAAAACCAAAGTCCTAGCTTTATTTTCATAAAGACTAAAGTAACATTGACATTAATCATGGGCTAGTGCTACGATTACTTGGTACTAACACAACCCTTTCTATCTGAATGTTTCAAAGCATTTTATAAACAAAACCTCTGTGGTGCAAAGTGAGAGATGCCTGTGAATATTACACCTATTTTTGAAATGCTTAATTCTTTGCCTTTGACACCAAATATTAACCTATCTTCTGGTCATTTATGTGCATGGTTTATTTCCCCTAATAGACTAAAAACACCAGGAAGGCAAAGGTTGCACCTTGGCCCTTTGTATATGAAGTCTTGAATATCTGGCACATACACAGCAAGCACTGCGTACACCTATAAGGCCATGCGGTTCAATTTTAGGAAGCCTTTCTGAATACAGGTCAAGCCACATTCTTGTGCATCAGCTGCATCAGAGGGAAGGTAATACATATTGCTCTCTCAACTTCCCTTAATCTTGTTTTTATTTTTGTCCTCAGTTGTTGCAAAACTCCATTAACCAACAAGGGAGCAATTATAAAAAAAAACAAAGGGGGGGGCATATAAAAAACAAAAACACAACAAATTAAGCAATGAAAATAGAATTTTACCTCTGGCAGCCTTCAGAACAGAATGGATTAAAAGAAACCTGCTACAAGAGGACAAGGATAACAAGGTCTAAAGATCCATCCACATACAATATGTATCTTTAAGTTACTGGCTCAAATCACACACAGCTACTAATGCACGTGAGAAAAACAATGAAAAGTACCTAATCTGTTCTGATCACTATTAACAATACTACCAACCATGTACTGAAGGAGTGAAAAATATACACACCCATCTAAAAAGAAAGTCTTCAATTGCTAGTAAAAACAAACACCTGGTGGCTACCAGCCTAAACCAAAGTCGCCAAGGAAAGGGAAGCCAAGTGCCTTCATCACATATGGATCTTGATCAACAAATCCGAAAATATTTTTCAAAACTTGATTACAAAAAAAATTTTAATTTTCCTGGTGCGTTTGTACATGTGCCCAGAGTAACAAGCTATTGATACACCAAGACCGTAGAAGTGTGGACAAAAAAAAAAAGTGATACAACAGTGAAAGACTTTCATGAGATTTTTTTTTGCACACAGTTACAACTCATGCTTTTAACAAACATGACTTTTTTTAAGTAAAAATGATATTAAAACTAAAAACCCTAACTCAGTAGAGCCCTTTAAAAGTATTTATGTGAAACAGGGAGACCTGTATTTTCAAGCTCTCAATATTTTCTTTATACTGGTTGTTCTGACAGATACAGAAAATGGCTTTTTTACTTTGGTCATTTTTAAGGTATTTTTTGAAAACTGTTTTTAAAAATTTTCCTATTCAAAAAAGATGCTTTCTGGTTTTGATGCTTCATACAAATCTGTAACTCAACTTATCAAGAATTATTGCCTCTTCTCTTTCTCCAAAAAGAACTGAAACTCAAAAAAGTTAGTCAGTGTGACTACCAAAAGAAATACGCTTACCCAGTGCTGAACTGGAGGGTGTGCAAGGGAGAAAAAATTGGTCAGACTTCAGGAATATGATTTACTTAAAACAAGTTTCAAGCTAACTAGAAATAGACTGAATTCAGAACTAAACAAAAATTTGAATTTTTTTTCACGTTTCCAAATACAAGACTAGCTAACCCACTGATACACTATATTTTTATTTCCAAACAATAGAACTGACTTGCTTTAAAAAAAATAATAAAAGAGCAAAGGAGTATATGTTTCAAAGGTAGAGAGGAGATACACAATTTATCTACTTTCTGGGACAACATAGACATAAACAGTGCTGGAATGCCTGTACTATAGTTCCTGTGCGTGCACACGTGTGAACATGTGTGGGTTGCTTGTACGTGTTCCCTTTTTCCATTAGTGTCATTAGATTGACTAGGATTTACACTAACGGTTACTGATCACCTAAGGCAAATAGTATGATCAAGTAGATTAAATGAAATGCAGCCAGCCTCAACAAGCACCACACAAAATGTCGATTCTGTGAATGAAACTCTTGTCTACTGTACTGACACACAGTAGCCAGGATTGGATAATTTCTAAAAAAAAAAAAAAAAACAGAAAACAAAACCCAAACAGGAAATAACCCACCCAACAAATAGTTATCACTAAGCAGCACTGGAGGCAAGAAGCCTTTCAGAAATGGAGGGTGAAGGTGTGCTTTGGCAGATTTTCTTTCCCCTACTTTTCCGTTGTCTGCACTTTCTTATTCACCTCTTAGGAAAGGCAACTTGACGCTGATTTCTGTGACCGACCTGGTCCAGCAGGATTTCTCACACACCCTGCACAGGAGGCTAACCCCTTACAAAGTACTTACTTCAGATTTACGTCAAGGTTGAGTGAATTGTAGCCATGGAACTTAGCTCAAAACGTAATATAAAAGTCTCCTCTGCTAATCACTAAACCGTAGTTTAGCTGGGGGAGGAGGGTATTAAAACTTTGTACTGTTTCATTTCCTCTTATGCAAATACAAAAGAGAAAGAAAAAACTCATAGAAATGGAAGGAGAATGATAAACCCTTTGTTCATTAATTTATGTGGAAAAACAGACTTCAAAGTGATCATACGCGTTTACTTTAACAATTTAAATCTTCTATGGGAGACAAATGCATGATTTTTAACTTGCATTCACAGGCGTCTTTACTGTACTCACGTTAAGTCCCCTAACTGTAGTAATGCTTCACCTCCAGCTGAGGTATTAGGTGTTATGATAACTCATGCAACGATAATGGGTATTTCTGGAGTATATGTCTCCTAGGGGATACCATGCAATCCTGGGTTTATTTAACATTGCCAGAGGTAAAACATACTCAGGAGCCGGTAAATCAGTTACCGAGAAATCTGTTTTTACCACCACTGCAAAGAAAAAAAAAAAAGCCCTTTTCTATTCAATTACACAGCCCTTAATGCCCCACCACAGAATTCTCCAGAAAACTGGAAGCATCCAAAGCATTTTTCAGTTCTTGCAGAAGAGAGCCATGTTCAAATCTCACTATCCCCCAGCATTTCTGAACTGAGCCTGCCAACACTGCCAAAAAGTCCCAAAATTTATGTCAAATTACACTTTACACTGTGAAGAATGAGAGAGAAAACTATCAGTGATTAAGATACTATGAGATACATTACTTGGATTTACAATAAAGATGTACTATGCTTTTCTTGACTCAGCTGTACATGGAAAAGAAGATATGCAGTACTTTTCACGAAGTATTTCTTAGTCCTACATTAAGTGTTTTAACACTATTTTTAATGATGTGACCATGTGACTATACCTGTTCTTTTTTTTTCATTTTCAAATATGCAAAAATTGTACAATAAATTACTGGTAGGGGAAACAGCAAAAGCAAATAAACAATAGAGTTTGATGACACAAGTCTATATAAAGTTTGAAGCAAAAATCAATTAGGACTGTATCAGTTTATACAGAAAGAAATCACAATTTGCTTCATGTGGCTGGACAATATGGTGACAGATGGGTTTGGAAATCTTGAAAATAACTGGTGTATGTTTAAACAGCTGAGAGTGCCCATTACATGTACCATATGGGCCATCAATTATTTCTTTCTGGTTTTTGGTGCTAAAATGCTGAATTCAATCAGCCCCTTCACAGTGCTGGTACCCTAAGATTTCTCTGTAGCAGGAATAGGATAAGAGGAACATGTTTAGCTACACCAAACGGTCACAATACATGAATTGCTTAGGTCTGTTCTTTAGAAAAAGACTGTTTCTCTGCTAACTGTCCACATCCATGGCATACTTGTGATCATTTACTCCAACGGATGTTACTTTTGCAAGTTTCTACATAATGACATATACTCTTGAATACTGAGAAGAGGATAGTGTAAAAGACAATCACACATTTCTTCATACTAACTCTATACTATATACAAACAGGGGTTTCTAATAAACATACGGGTTTCTAAAAGACAGCTGAGAGAAAGGAAGACAGGGAAAAATAACATTTAACATGTTATTGCCACCTGGGTATAAGAGGCCACTGGGTACACAAAATCCTAAATTAGCGTGACATTTTTAAAAGATCCTGATTACTGTTGGAATTCAAGTTTGAGACTTCAGGTCTTTACTCTGACTTCTGACATGACAACCCTCAGGCGTGAAATAAGACCCCTGCCGACAGAAAGCAGTTAAATACGCATAACAATGTGTTTGCTGCAAGCAGTGCTGACAGCTACAGGTGTGGTTCTTTTTTAAGTTCAGAGGGTTCTCAAGTGGTTCTCCAACCCTATCTTTTAGGAAGCAGGATGGCCTGCAAGGGATTCAGAAGCTATATTCAAAATCCCAACTACGTATTCTATTGGTAAAGTCTGAGAGGATACACACCTGTCAAAAGAAGTGGATGACAATTAAGGATAGTTCATATTGCAGAGACATTAATTAGATAAATGTAATATTAGCAGTCTCTTACTTAATTGTACTAGAAAAAATGAAAATGCTTTTTTGTTTTCTTTATTACAAAACATAATTGGAGTTTCCTGTTTTGATTTTATGTTCCATATGATGAGCCTGTACTTTCATATATATGTGTGTGTGTGTGTGTGTGTGTGTGTATACACACACACATGTATGTATTAGTGAGCTCATCAAAGTACTATAAAGCAGATGAGTTTTAAATCAAAACAAAAAGAAAACATTCTACCCAATTTTCTCAGCTTCTGTAATTTGGTGGAAAGTGTAGAAGTTGTCTTTCCAAGGTGTACTAGCTGAGAAAATGATCCTATGAGCAAAAGCAGTACAATTTAATCATAGGTTTACTGACAGCACTGACAACGGAAGTAATTTGCAATGCCATCTAAGATACACATTTGGTACAGTAAAAATAACAGCACCAAGAAATAAGGAGAGTCATGCTCCATTAATTCTGATTTCACCAAAGGGCAACATTTTTTATCACATTAAATTAAAAGACCCAAAAACATTCACCTGAACCTTCAAGTGGGGAAGGGATTTCTAACTTCACACATGAACAACACCAACTACCTAATCTTACAATTTTATTTTCACGAAGTTACAGCTACACTATGGTACGAGTGTTTGCAAGTGCATGTCCAAACGTTATTTTAAATCAAACTGTACATAGTGAAGTGTGGGCACACGTACCTAGCCATACCATCAATAGCACAAATGTGTGTAGATGCACCAAGTGCCTGGGGTACGTATGTGTTTGTATGTGTGTGTCTTTCTACTTGTTTTAGAGCCCCTTTATTTAAGGTCTTACTGGGATGATCAGAAAAGTTGCCTGTAACCAATCTGCGGGGTAGGCTGGCTTCATTAAGACAACAACATAAAGTTACCGACAAGACTGCCCAAAGAGCAGGGTGGTCAGAACTGTGGAAAGAAGCTGTGCTCCAGCTCCGCCAAGCATGGAGCAAAGAAGAGCAGAGTTGATCAATTGCTCAAGGCCAGTTGGCAGAACAGAAAATGGCAATGATCCAGGGCTCCGGAGCATCAAAACAGCGGAATGAAGCTGGCCAGCGAGCTCCAGGCTACATGGCACTAAAGGAGGGGCTCTGACGAGGTTCCCCAAGCTATTATTTCTGGGTTTTTTTGTGGTTGTTTTTGCAGTTTTTTTTTTCTTCTTCTTCTTCTTTTTAAATAGCCAGCTGGCATTCTTAAGGCCAGAGGAAATGTGGAGAATGGCAGGACTCCAGAAATCAGAAAACAGTGAGAAGAAACAGAATGTCATCACTTTTGCCACTCATTCTTCAAAATATGGATGGTGACTCTTTACTAAGCAATGGAAATGTGATCCTCTGACTATCCATAAAAAGTTAGGACAGCAATGGAAGTTATAATAAAATCTGGGTGAATCGCACACTTTAAGTTTACCCAGGTTTAGTTAGAAATCAAAACTTTTTCAATAGGTAAGTACTGAAGTTAAAAATGGATTGGCACATCTACTAGAATACCAAATTGTTTGAAGAAAGAAATAATATGGAAAATGGAGGGGGAAACTGAGAAACTCAGACAATTTCATTGTTTTACTATTTAATAAAGTAAATGCAGTAATTACTCTACTACCATTATGTACATTTGCCGCATTTATGTCTCTGATTTTTATCCTTAACCATATTACTCATCTGAGAAAGTTCACATTTTTTTCCCCTGAATACTTCTTATGCACTGTAGCAGTCTGCACCATTGAAAGGAAACTGGCTGGGTGACACCGTTAAGGTGTACGTATCAGGTGTATCCAAAATATACTAGTTCCAAAAACAGAGGTGGGGGGGGGCTAAAAAGATACCCACATGAAACTAAGTGGCTCCAATAAATGCCATCAAGGTATAACAGCAACATGATAGAAAACTCAATACAAGAATTCCTAGTTATCAACGTATTTTTTTCCACACATTTATTCTTCATTTCTACCTCATTGCTGCTGTGCTCTTAACAAGATTCTGAATAGACACAACTATTTTTTCAATTCAGTTGCTGATATTAGAAAGAGGAGAACAATCTGGAATTACCTGTCCACATTTTCAGGTACATATTGTTTGACACAGAAACTCTACTTCTAGGAATCTAGCCTAGAAATATCTGTGAAGATATCTTTGATAACCCTATCTGTAACAGTGGCAGAATGAAAACAAGTTGCTCAGTTAAAAATCTTTCTTTAAAAACATTTTATACCTCTCTATGCCAAGACCAAATCTCCCTACGTATTCAGAAACATATTCAAGGAAATACAAGAAATAGAATTTAGATTAAACACTGGTACAGTGACTTAAAGTTCTAAATGGCTTAATCCCATAATATCTTCCAAATACATGAGGTTAGTTAGCCTTGCTAAGAAAAGTACCACCCACCAGGTCACACCTATGTAGCAGGGGCAGAGATGACAACCAGGCTCCTCTTCCTAACAATGTGGACTTCTTATGTAATCCTTGGTTCCATTTCTGTCCTCATTAGACACCCAGTGTTGTGATTCCCTGTAATTCCTGCAGCTCTTTCAGGATGGCTGTGGAATGGAGTAAATAATTCCTCTTTCAGCATTCGTGATGTAGCAGGGATTAGCAGGTTGGGTACACTGACCTTCCAGGTCTAAGAGGCTCTGGTTTAATTCCTCTCATACAGACTTTTAGATCATTCCCTTCACAATGGAAGCTTCAGGGTAAGTACAGAATTACTCAATGTAAGAGCTAAAGGGAAAGGCAGTGAAAGGAAGAAATGGGCATGGAAAAGACAGGAGGAAGAATGTGAAAAGCATTTATGAGATGGTGCTGTATGCCACCACCGACATTACTGACATGGCAACCTGGTTTTTCTCACTTAGGGTGACAGGAGAGTGCTCCTCTCTGATATACAGAGAAGGACATGACTAATTCATTAGCAATTTGGGGATGCTTTATCATCAGTGACAATACTGTGCCGCTATCTATACCTAAAACCATGGTTAAGAGTGAACACTACAAAAATAAATACAATACCTGCCTTTGAGAAAAACTGTCTGTGTTTGACAGACAGACCTGGTCATACAACCCGGCAAAGCCAATTGAATGGTGTTCATTCAGCACCAGCTTGCATCACCTGATCTAAGGAAGGACAGCCTCTCAATGGGATCTGAAGTGCAGACCTGTTCTTTCTGACAATCACATGGTAGGCTGTTGTAGATTTCTCATTTAGATCTTCACAAGCCCCTTAGTAAAGACAACTGACAGAGCACGTTTCAATAATGAGAGGGGGGAAATGGGTATACCAAACAAAGTATAACAGAAACTTCTGAGGTTTCATATCTTGAAAAACTGTAATTGTGTAAAATCATTTAGAAAATATCTAAGTTCAACATAGCAATTACTTTAGACTAGAAAAAAGAGTAGTCTTAAATATTTTTAAAAATTGTAAACTTACCTGAAAGAAATTAAATGCAATGTTTCCAAAATTCAAAGAAAACCAAAAAAACTAGTTCTGACAAATGAGGCCTATGTGTATGATTTCGGGACCTCTCTCCCTTCTTCCCATGGAAATAAATTGATGAGGTGCCAATTATTTCTTTAATAAGGCAACACATCCAAATGCTACCACTTTATTAACTCAAATGCACCAACAAAACAGTATGAAATAATGCAGAAATCCTAGTTGGCAAAACACCAAACCATCTCTAATTGGTTAAATCAATGAGTTAAATTCATTGATTCTAAGTAAAATTATTAAGTGTATCTCATTTTACTCAATGTATCCAAAACACTTTCATTCCAAACATAATTTGTATGAAATTGTTAATATGATAGCTTAAATTTAATTTTTTTCATACAGAGTCATAGACATCCCCATGTGTATATTATATTCACGACACATTTCAATTCTAGGAACATATCAAGTGTTCAGTTGCCCACGTGTGGCTGGTTACTAGGCTGGATTGCCCAGAACTGCTCTAGATAAACTATACACTGATTCATGACTCCAGTACTTTACTCATGCTGTGATTCCTTGGCCTGCATCTCTTGTTCTGTCTTTACTCAGCAAACCAAATTCAGTTCAGGTGTCATCTTCTCCAGTACGTCTCTGCAGACCTCTCAAGCCAAGACAGTTTCCTGAACTCGGTGCAACTTCTCTGAGGCTGTGCTTTCTACTTTGCATTAAACATCATCCCTTTATGTTTCTGTCTCCTCATCAACTTTGTTCAATGGTAAAGACTTTGTCTTACCTTGTACCTCTTAGTGCTTAGCACAGAGCCATTCAGTGCATGATGGGGCACTGGCTACATCATCTTTAAACTTAATTAAACTAGCTGTGTTGTTCTGGACCACTTAACTCAACTTCTCTATACCTTAGTGTCTTCATCAAAATGGAGTTGCAAATTCCCAGCATCAAAGTGTTGTTAAAGGATCATCTGAGATACCTGTAAAGGTGTGTGGCACAATTCTGGACCCATAGGCTCACCTTTTACTGTACTTCCAGGAGGCAGGAACCATGTATTATTGACCCTTGTATCAATCCAGCCAAAAGTGATAAGCCAGACACACACTTTAAAATGAGAGAATGAGCAATTAATTTGAAAAACAAAAACAAACCTGGTGTTAGGTTTAATCCAAATTATACACACATATATATAGCATATACATCACACACAGGTACATATATATATGCACATATATACATACATATGACTCAGGTTATACTGTATTTCATAATATTCTTAATGCCTAGGTGATTCTACATTCTCAAAAGTTTAACCTGAAACATAAATAGGGCATAATTTTAAACTTTTCAGCATTATATATCAGCATTTTACCATCATAAAAGCAGATCTTCTTCTTCCTAATCTTCCCAAGGTGAAATAATAGTTTCAAAATGTAGCTTAGCATAAAAATATTCAACAAATGAGCACAATCTTAAAAGAATGAATTGTGTATGTTTATTTCTAATTAATTTATCTGAAAAGTTGAGATTTTTTTATGTTCTAATTTCTGGCCTAAGATATAAAATATATAATTGTTCTAAAATAAAGTATTAGAAAGGTTTTCCCACAAATGACTAATTTTAGGAAAAAAGGTCTATAATTAACGGGATCAAAATTTCACACTGCCCCACATCTCTAAACTGATACATAAATTTAGTGACTACATAAATTGAACCGTATCAGCAAATATACTCATTTTACTAACACACATCAATATAATCCCAATTAAAATACTCAGTAAGATTGCTTAGAGTATTTCAGATGGAAATAGCTTCTACTGAAATAGTTCCCTGCCACTCTGATTTAGCATCTCACTTTCCCTTATCAGCAGATGGTAAGCCAAGTACTATTTAAATCCATATGTCTTCCATAGGCATAGTTCAAATACTGAACAGAAAGATGACAACTGTCTTAGAGCCAATCAGATTAGCCGTTGAGTGAAAAAGAGTAACAAAATGGAGTTCTGCTTCCTGCAAATGACTTTTACTACATCACCTTTAGATGACTGAGAGACCTACATCTCTGTGAACCACTCAGACAAGCCTAACTGACTGTATTGGACAAGACTGCAGTAAAAGACTTTCCTGACTTGGATTATTTCCTCATGAATTCTTCCTCTCTGTTTGGGTTCCAATCCTGAAAGGCCATGAATCTGGCACCACAAGGCACAATTCAACATCAGGGCTCGGAAGAACAGAATAATTCACCACCTTTCTGTAGCCGAGAGCTATAATACCATTTCTCTCTCTTCTCACTCCACTACTTTCTTAAAGGGTAAGGAAAACAAACAAGAACTCCATTTGAAGAACAAAGCTCCCTGCCTTTATAGATTTCAATTCAACAGATACTACCCTTACCTTTTTTTTTTTTTTTTGTGGGCAAGGAGATTAAGATGATGAAGTTGAGTTTGCAGTACAAACAACATATACATTCCTGAGTTCACAAAAGCTTTCAAACTCTCCCCTCAGGTTTGTCAAGTCGGACGACGCTGTGGGCTCAAAGAGTATCTGAATATTTTCTCTTCTTCATATTGTACTTTCTAGGCTGTAAGCCTAGACTCCCCGACTGGATCATAAAATTATGGGAGAAATAGTCCCACAGCAAATTTCTTCTTATCTTAAGCCCAGTACCCAGTGTTCTAAAGTGCTTCCTTCTTGAGAAGGGAACAGCAAAGAGGTATGGAGGAACTTCCCCATAGGGTAATTCATTTTAGATTGAACAGTATTCAGCATCGTGCCCTATAGACTATTAACTTCATTGTGCTGAAGACTGATTATTTCAACCAAAATGAAATTCAGAGTTATTTTTTTTTTGAGAAATTTATAAAAAAAAAAGAATTCAGGATTCACGATTTTAAAAAATACAGATTAACCTTTTAGATTTCACTGGAACTCTTAAACCTAGAAACACATTGGCAGATTGTTTCTCTAAATTCCTGTATCAAAAAATTCTGTAAAATCTGGGAAATCTCTGCTTTACCAGATAACTCAGAAAAAAAATGCAAATTTAAAAATGACCCATAAAGCTCAAGTACTTTTATATGTGAACCAAACTTGCTAAAATTGATTTTTTTTTCCAGAGAAGCAACTCACTAAATACTATACCCTGATGGTTGCTGGAAAAAATTGCATGTAAGCAATAACTTAGTTAATCCTTCAGTCCTAAACAGAGTATTCAAATATAAGTATGTGATTATAACCTTAATTAATGGTAGAAAAATTACACATGCAGATTTGCAGTCTCACACAGAAATTAAATGTGGTTTTCCCAATTTAAAAAAAGTGCATATATCCTCAGAGAATTCTATTCAATTAAAACATTGATTCTAGACCTCCTAAGAGATGAGTGGTATGGCAGGGCCAATGAAAAATAGAAATATAAAAATGGCATAGTCCTCTCTCAAGAGCTCACAATCTATTAAGAGAGAAAAATTCACAAATGGATAAATTCTAAGAGCTGGTATTTGCTGTTTATCTCCTATGTTTGCACTGTTGTGTCCCAAACTTGTCAAAATGTCCCTAGTTTTCAGGGGGCCTCAAGCGCGAGCACACACACACACACACACACACACACACACACAAATATACTTCAATGGATCTCAATCTCAATTTCAAACCCGTGGAATATCACAAAATTCCTAAAACTGCAGGAAAGTTCATACATTATAATTATAACGATTGGAAATTGCAGGGATACCAACTCAATCCCATAAAACCTAAAATGTTATGTTTGAAACTCATCTGGTTCCTTAAAAATAGAACATCTAAGACTTTCGACAGAACCTGAATATAGTATACTCCCTGTGTCTAGTCACAGAAAGGTAGGAGCATTTTGGCCTGGTCACGAAGACGGACGAATCTAAGCTAGTAAGCCCAGGTGTAAACCTCAACTGTATTATGACTTCTACTGATTTCAGAGGTTTTATCCACTTAGAGTTTGGTTAGCTATTAAGAAGCAAGGGAGATTGATTAAGCCATGAATTAGAATTCATAGTCCTGCAAGTTTGGAAAGAACCACTTAAACGCAGTCTAGATATAAAACTTAAAAGACTTATTTAAATTAATGGAAAAATCAGTACACTCAAGACAGCTCCTTTTAAGTGATTATGCTGTGTCTACAGAGGATTTTTGAAAGAACTACTATAAATTCTGTGACCACCACAATAAACTATGGTTGATTTCTTTAAAATACATTTTAGTTTGTACTTATTACAACAAAACTAAAGAAAAACTTATTATTTTTCTTAACATTAAATCAGTAAATAGACTAGTAAAAAGACATAAGCTTATGTCTCAGATCCAAATTGTTTACAAGAACAGAAAGCCTTGAAGCTTGGAAGATTTTAATCAAGACTTCCATTAACCCCCTACCAATATCCCAGGGACTGTAGGAATTTTAAACAAAAGGGAAAGCAATGCTTTTAAAACAACTTAATGTAATATGGTATTAAGATATGTAACAGTTTTAGCCATTAAACAACAGGTGACACATTGCAGGCAAGGATTTCTCTTTCTTCTTCTTAATGACAAAATAAGACATTAAGTAGGACAATAGTATGAGCCAATGGATTAAATCTAAGAGAAACAACTAGTTTATAAATAAGCACACCAATACATAACACTAAAATACAGCAGTTACAAATATACACAATGAATCAATCAAATTGGTATAGGACATTACATATAGCATATATTTTTAAATGGGTATTCAAGAATATTTTTCACTTATAGTTCTTTTGATCATATGCATGTAATGGCCCTACATAGTTATTTTTTATTATATTTGAATAAAAAGTATAATTTACATGTAGTATATTTATATAAAACATTGTATGTTTAAAAAACTTTCTAAAGCTTGTACTAATTAAATAAAGTATTAAATTATTACCTCAGACTGTGATTTAAATATCCAACTGTGCTCTAAAACTTTCTCTTCCCTTAGGGTTTAACATGTAAAAATAAGATTCTTGGGCCATGCACGTTTCTGCAAATTTCTGAATCCTATCAATTAACAAAAGAATTTGCCATACACAGAGGGCTTTAAATTTTATCTCAAGAATATCAAAATACTCTAGATGGGGGTCTATCCACTACACTACTTTTTTAAGCTGGCATAACAAAGCTTACTTATATTTGGATTCTCTTTAGACCTGTGCCCTTTGATTTCCCTCAGGCTTTCCAAACACCAAAGTTCTTTTTTATTTGTTACTTGTATTCCAGTAATTTCCTGTCCCATCCATCCCCATCTATTCAAACTGCAACCCCTTTCAAGAACCAACTGATGAGCGATCTCTTCCAGGAAGCCTTCCCTGATAGCTGAATTAAGAAGGGGCCATTTCCTCCTATAAAAAAATTAAATAAAACAACATATTTTGTGTGTTTTGCTCAATGGCATTTGACACTCTTTTTCTTATACTATAATCATTTTTCTGAACATTATCTCCCCTACGGGTTTGCCAATGACTTAAAGAATCGGTGTCCAAAGCTGTGCCTGTCCACTTTGTCATTGCTCCTAGAATGCTTTGTACAAAGCTTTCAATATAAATTCAGCTATAAGATGATCATCAATTAATGTAGAAATGAATCCAACTCTTCTATTCCCTATAAGAGATGTAGTTTCCTGCTATTTGATATTTTCATCTGAATATCCTGTAAATTTTGTAGGCATAAGACTGGCTAGTTATTTTACACTCCAGAGTTTTGCTAACGGCACTACCATTCATCAAAAATCAATTTGTAAACAAAGTGAACTTTAAAGCCAGATGACATGGACATTACCTTGCTTGACTCAGTCACTAGCTGGGGGACTTTGGGCAAGTGACTTAGTATCTTTGAGACACTTCCTCCGAAAAAGAAGTTAAAGATAGCATTTAGGTCATGGAGCTATTTTGAAGATTAAATGAATTACTATGAATGAAGAGCACAATCTGTCCCACAGTTAGTGATTATCAAATGTTAGTGATTAGTCTACTCCTCTGGTCACCCCAAGCTCAAACTCAACTCCTGACTCAATCATAACTTTCTACTTCTTGGTCCCCATATGTATAAACTTTGCTAACTCTTGAAGATTCTACATCTAGTACATCTATGGAAATTGTATCTCATTTTCACTATCCTTGTATAGACTTTTGTTAACACTCACAGGGTGAGGGATTCGCCTACTAATTAATCTCCCTTATCTCAGTTCTGCCCACCTACCCACCCACCCCCTGTCAGGCCATCCTATGTAAAATTCCATATTAACCTTATTAAAGGTTGGATCAAGTTATCGGTGGCTCCAAATCCTATGACAGGTTCCCTATTTCCTTCTGAAATAAACAAAATTTTTCAAATAAGTATTTAAGTATTTCAAATAAGTAAGTATTTCCTAACTATATGTCAAGTCTTAGCTCCCAGAACTATACGGCACATCCAGCTTTTCTGTATCTATGTCCTACAAAATGCCATAAATAACCTCCCATTGTTCTCTCTAAAAAGCCTGCCCTCCATGCTGTCATATCCACTTGTTGAAAACCTAGTGTTTTTTTTGAAAACCAGTTCAGAAAACTCTTTATGACAGCTATCTTTGGTCACTGAACTGAATGTGATCTGTTCCCCTTGAAACACCCAAAGACCTCTGCTCCCCTCTCTCCTTACACCTTTTACGGAATTCTTCTCTGTATTACAGCTGTCTGTATATGTCTTATCACCTATACATGATTGTGTATTACTTGAAGTCAGGAATGCTGACTTACTCATATTCATATCCTTTATAGGGTCTTTCATGGTTCCTGAAATCTAGTAGATGCTTGATTGTTATTCATTAGACAATAAAAGTTAGAGATCAATATATAAGGGAATGATCTTACAAAGTTATCTTTCATTTTGGATTTTCTATCTCATTCAATTCTCAGAATAAATTAGTTTGGTCTATCGCATGTTGGTTCTTTGAAAATAAATCCTGCATCCGGATGAATGTTAGCATATTTAAATTTAAACACAACCAAATAAGCACTCAAATCTCCCAAACAAAAGGGTACTGGGTTGAAATTTTGTTAACTACAAATACAGCTAGTCTCTAGTCTTATGAAAGGACTTTGCATGAAAGAGTAAGATACTTGGAAAAGCAAATGTAAAGATTGGGAGTTTAGAATGGTTTTCTACACTTCTTTTTAACACCTGATTTTCATTCTTAGCTTACAATAAATTATGTAAATGACCTTGAGTGAATTAAAATAAATTCAAATATTTCAAAATAAAATTTGTGTACCAAATACTTCACTGACTACCTATTGGTATCAACTTTATGTGATCATCAAAGCATATTAACTTGAGGAATCTTTTTAGATATATACAAATCCCTTTGTGTGTGTGTGTGTGTGTGTGTCTGTGTGTGTGTATATATAATATTTAACATGTATATTACATATACTATTTTATAGTTTTATATATTTTAATAAATAATAAGATACATTGTGTTATATAACTTACTATTATATATAGTTATATAAACTCTCTCTAAAATACATGTATGTATTTACCTTGTAAGACTCATTTCAGTACATTATATTATTTAAATACTCTGAATCTCAAGGTGACTAAGGAATCTTTAAACTGTAGAAGTGAAATAGATACCTGACTCTTTGTTGGTCTTCAGAAATGCACCTTATTCAAACTACCATATTAACTTCTTTCCCTATAACAACATTTAAAGAAAATGTCAGCATTTCTGTTTTTTAGCTACCACTATGAGGCAATTCTAACTAATGAAAGTCAAAAACGATACCATTTTCTTGTTTCCCAAGAGTTTATAAACATAGCCTGGTGAAGTGACCTATACTTGACAATAAACTCTGCAGCTGTGTCATTCCATAGAGGAACCTGATTATAAGGAAACCAATTCTAACAAGTTAAAGTCTCAAGCAAGATACAATTCTACAGCTACAAGGATATTCAATGTATCAATATTATAGTAGCAGAAATTGGAAATAAATTAAACACCCAACAATAAGGAATCAATAATCATCTTTTCTAGTACAACTAGTATAACATAAAATACTATGAAGTCAATAAATGCAAGGGAGAAGAATATACACCAATATGGGGAACATTTTATAATTTATTATAAAGTGAAATTGAAGGCTATTTAATAAACACATGAATTTATGTTTGCACGTGTATGTCTGTGTGTGACAGTATATGTACCCAGAAAGGGATGCCTTAAAGTGCTGAGTAGTCATTTTCTTCTTGTTGCTTATTTACATTTTTTACAACATCTATAATGAAAATACATATTTAATGGGAAAGAAAATGCCAAGAGATACTAATTTAACATCCTTTTCTCTTTTTGTAGACTCTCTCCATTTCTTTCTCCGTTTCATCCCCAGCCTCACCCTAGAGGCTACCCCCTTTCCTGGAACCCAAAAGAACTGAGTGTAAATATGGTCAGTTTGATCCCGACCACCCATGCTGCAAATAATTCATATAGGAATAATGAGATATTAACTCTGAAAGAACATAAAGAATCTAAGATAAGTTTATGGTTTTAAAATTCCAGTGGGACGGAACTGAATTATTCACATCCATTAAATAGAATTTGAATGATTCACAGCCAATTTTATTTTTATAATTGTAATGAAACAGCTGGGATTAGCGTCTATTCATGGACTCATAAGAAATTTGCACCCCACCTACTAAAATTAGTTTCTGCATCCAAAATTCTGATTTGAACATCTGACTGTGAACAAAACAGGCATCACTGCTCAATGCCAAGAAACTGAGGAAATAGACTTTAAGCATGTCATATTCTCACTAGAATTATTTTATTTCTCATTGTGCATACTTCCCTTTATCATCATTCATTAGCAGCTCGTTAATACCATGAGTCTTTGAAACAAAATTATTTTCAACGAATGAGCTTTCTTGTCTGAGATAAATTCAAAGAATATAAATGTTGAAGATTTCAGACTGTACTGTGACAGTGTTTTATAACTTACAGATTCTCAGCCTGTGGAGGGAAATCTGATTTAAGAACTTGTACATCAAATATGTGACATCTCTGTGGACACCAGAAGAACTGAGTCTAAAATATAAGAGATTTGTCTTAGAGCTGCTTCACCACATTCACAGATCTGAATGTTTTATAGAAAACTAATTTGGTCCTAGAATTTGCAGTGTTAAAGCAATGTGAGCAATTGTATACTTCAATCTGTATAATTTTCCAAAGGAAACAGCGCATAAGGATTGAATGACTCACCCAGGGTCACACGGCTAGTTAGTCACAAAGTAAGCCTAGAACACAAAGCCTCCTTTCCTCCAATCCAGTACTCTTTCCACTACGTCACAAGGGAAGAGTAAAAAGAAAACATGAAATATCATTTTACCGGAAAATAAAAATCCAGTCAAGCCTGAATCACAGCCACAGACAGCCTATTAAAAGTGGGACACACCCACCTCCAAACCCAGCTCAACCTCAAGGGCTGCGCAGACTACTCAAGAATAATTAGGATATGTTTCAGAGTCCTCAGAAATGCTTAAATCACAAATGAATTTGAGGCAAGCTCTGAATTTTAATTTGGTTTTTAAAACCATCCTATGTTTTATATATATATATTCTTACAGCATAAAGTCTTGACAGGCATATTAACTGGATAATGAATTGATAGAGCACAGTCTGCCCATCTAGAAAATCCACATCTTTAAAACCTCCAACTTTCTTCGAATTAGTTATGTTATTCAGGCAAAGCAGACAGATTTTCTTGAATTATCAAGACATTTTTAGGTTGTAAATTCTTCTTAGGGCATTAAGAGGAATTAAATAAGGCAAATGTTTATCTCCTAAAATATGGCCAGCATTGTTTTAATTGTACCATGCTTTGCCAAGCAGATATGCTTCTACAAAGTTAGAAGTAAATAAAAGCATTTTCATTTTTTAATGTACCAAAGGAGAAATTTTTGAAGTCCCACATTGAGTCTTTTTTTAAAAAAAAAAAAAGCAAATTACCTTTCAGTAAGTGAATAGCTCTCTCAGATGTAAGGTTTGGGCACTTTTAGATTCCCATATATATAGCTTGACTTAAGCTGCATATATAAATATCATCATACATGTTTTTCATAAATGTTGCTAACTAGTCAGAATGGCCTGAGATTGTATTTTTAGCATGCAACAAGCACAAACTCAATGTTAAATTGAGAAAGTATTCTTGTCCCTGTCCCTTTCATGCTTTATTAAGATATTAAAGAAAAATATTTTCTAATGAAATCAATATAAATATTTCAACAAAAACAAATGGAGATCTTTAGAGCCCATATTTTAAAGGAAAAAAATCAGGTTCTTCTCTTAACACTCCTTCAAAGCCCATACCATTACCTACCAAATCTAATACATTCATTCCCCAGTAAGGTAAAAACTTTAACACTGGTTGATAACTTGTGAAGGGCAGCAAAAACATGGTCCATGGAGCAAAATAAAACAAAAGAAAAAGAGAGAAAAAGGCAAGGCTATATAAACTGCCTGCTTTCACTTAAGACATTATGACTCAACTCTGCTTAAGAAAATGGGTCCTGCTTGAAAATAAGTTTCTATACAGAATAAACTATGCTACATATGCAATGTAAGCTCAAGTAAGTATATCACACCATATAACTGGTTATTGGGCATTTCCCACACAACGTGATAAGAAGTAGCTTTTAAAGATAATTTTTTTTCTTAATTATCTGCATTCATAATCAATCAATTTTCAATTTAATCAATAAATCAATTTAAAATTTAACAGTTAATCCTTAATTAATTATTTTTAGGATATTATTCTCCAAGCATTATTTATGAGCAAATTTATTTTGTATCTTACAGTCCTAAAAAGAACCCCTCTAGGTGATGGTCATTTGTTATCAGTCATGTATCTTCTCATTTAAATAACTGGAATTATAAGAAATAATCCTCAGGAAATGATAAAACAATAAAATATTAGGTACAGGGAGGTTCATTAAAGTTTCTTTACACTAAAAATTGGAAGTCAACTTAGGTTCATCAATACGGGATTTGTTAGTATATTATGACATAGCTGTTTCATGGTATAATGTGGAGGCACTAAAACAAATACTGTGGGTTATATTTGTTGATGGGAAAGATGTGCACAATATATTGTTAAGTAAAAAAGGTTATAAGAGAATGAGGCACACAATCCTATATGTGAATAAAATATTTATCTGCACCTATATAAAGAATAAATTAGACACGGAAATATGAATAGAAAAGTGAGTTGTAACTTATGAGTGGTTCTCACTTTCTTTACAGTTTTCTGTGTTACTTAACTTTTCTGATAAGCAGGTATAACTTGCACAATATTCAAGAAGCAGTTTTTCTGTTTTGTACATAAAACATACACAAGGGATATGCTTAGATGAAAACAAAATTACTCTGAAAATAGAAAGTCACCCAAGCATTTCTTAACAAATTATCGAGAGGCTGACAATGGTTAAGAACATAGATGGGAGTCTAATAAACAGTGTTAGAATTGCAACTCTGCCATTACAAGCAGTGTGACCTTTAATTAATTAATCTCTCTACCTCAGTTTCCTCATCTGAATAAAAGGAACAATTATAGCCTCAACCTTTTCAAAGGGTTTGGTGATGTTGAAAGGAGTTAATCCAGTAATAAACTAATGGGGAAGCAGTAAACTTTTAAGCCTAGAAACCGAACTGCTAAACTATTTGGCAATCAATTACAAATATCCATCTATTTTAACCAAATACTTTATTTTTGAATACTTTCATGTGCAATTTTTCTAAAGTAGTTTCAGCAGATTAGTTTCTCATCAGGAAACTCAAACTGGACAGTTCAAGGTATTCTTGGGTTTTCCAGCAAATTATTGGCTAAACTCAGGAAATTAATTTCCTGAGAACAGAATATTTTATGGCACATGTATCTACCAAGACTTCTTTTCATGATTTAGTCTAAGCCCTGAATACCAAATTGTAAACAAAATGTAGCACTACAGGCAAATGCAATTCAATAAATCACACTGTCATGGACCTTATCACTTTCTTCGAATGGTATTTTGCTTATCAAAAATCAATTTTGAAAATCAATTTGTATCCAGATTTTCACAAAAGTTTGACTCATAATCACTACCCATCTTTTAAAAAGTATTTGTAAAACTATAAAGTATCTTTTGCCTTTTAAACTATGTATCTATAAGCCTTAGCCTTTTCTGGTTAATCATAATGTTATAGATAAGTAAATTTCCAGAGTATAAATTGGTTCATCCCTTACATAATTAATATGCTCCAATTAAATCTTCTAAATTCAGAAATTATCTTTTTAAAGAGGCAAGTTAGCATGTAAAATTATGTGTGAGAGCTATTTGATCATTCTGACATGAATAATGATAACAAATACTCAATTTATGACATCACAAGCATCCCGTACTTACAAAAGATTCCTTCTTTGCCTTACACCTAACAACTGATAACAACACAAAATATGCCTTCAGATAAAGTGTTCGGATTTTTTTCCAAAGTCAAGTCATATTCCAGGTTCTATTTTATTTGTAAATTGTAGTTAATTATAAATTCCTATAAATGAAAATGTTGCTTCACCAAAACAAACAGGTTCTTCAAAGTTCGTGAAACTATCTGCAACTCCTTGAACAAATAATGCGACGAGATGTAGCATTACCCTGCTCACCTTCCTTGAGTTAATGGTAGAACATTCCAGTAATCAGTGTCCTTATCTGTAAGCACTTAATGAAAGTTCTCTAACAGAGTCAAAGAGAAGGGAGAGGAAAAGAATATGACAGTAGAAACAATATTCATGTTTTTAGAGGGAGCATGTAACAAAATGCACAAAAACCTAAGATTAAAAAAATGTCCTGGCATTTTAGGTAATCAACATTTCTGTTAAATCCATCTATCAGACTAGACTTTGCCAGAAAAATACCAGATTTACATCAAAGATGTGTAGCTCATGGCTGACACACTTTTGAATTATTCTGCATCTGTGCTCCTGAAACTTGGGCCACCTTCTGTACCCTCTTCACTTCCAACATCTAAGAATGCTCAACAATGGGTTCCTTTTGGGGCCCTGTTATCTCCTGACTCATGTAGTCTGTGAGAAAAAGGAAGCCAAGCGAAAGATAGCTATACAGGAAGTAATTAACAGATACTGGGCTGAAGGATACCATTTCACAGCAACTACAAACTTACAGCCCAGTTCACTAAAAGATACATCTGCTTCCCCTGCCTTAGAAACCTGGGCCAGAAGAGCTCTGCCAGACTTCACAAAAAGTTAGGTTACAAAAAAGAAAAAAAAACGTGCTTTTGCAAAATACTAGAGCCAGTGGAGCTGCCTTATAAAAAAGGACATTAGAATAATAGAAAATTCCATTGGTCAAACCAATAAAACCAAATTTCAAATGGTTTTAGTTGTAATCTACTCTCAAAACTGGTATACCAATGTAAAAGATGAATGACCAATGAAGGAAAAAACAATTAAAATGGTCATGTTCACTATTACAATAACTAAGTCAATGAGTGGATTGTATTTTTTAAGTAAATGTATGATACAGTTAAACTTAAATCACACCCTTTTCTAATAGGTGACAACAGAAATACATCTCTATGGGCAGAAGCACAGAGATGTGAAAGCCTTGTTAATCTCTGGATTTAGTAAATAGTTTTTAATATTTTATTCTTAGGCAAATCAAATTTCCACAGCTACCTAAAAAGAAACTTTATCAACACAGCCCCAAAACTACTATTCATAAGCAACGATTACTGAGGTCTATACTTCCCATTTTTCCTGGCATAGTCTGCTCTCTTTGGTATTTGATATATGCATATATAAAAAATTCAAATGGGGTCAGGAAAATGGTTACATGCACAAGCACGTTAAGACAATACCACCTATGATAACTGAAGGACTGCTTTTATTTTCATTAAACATGAAGCAAAACAATAAAAATCAGACTTTTCACTTGAGATCATCTTTAGTTAGAAAGAAGTTCCTGAGATCTTCTGTCAGGTATTGTAAAGGCATTCAACACTGTTGCTGGTTTGAACGTCTGTTTGCCTGCCAATGGACTGTCCCCAAAAGAACATTTTTGCATCTCAATAGACTGTCCGGTATCAACAATCTTTAAACTATGAATTTAACACTACTGAAGAAAGGAGGAAGTAACATCCACTTTGTACTGTCTTGGTATCATATTTACAAAGCGAACAAATCATCATACCAGTTTGCACTTATCTAGAACCCTGCATCTGACAATCTCAAATGGCCTGGCAAACGTTAATTAACTAAGCTGCCCAGCACTCCTGTAAGGACGAGAGGCATTATGAGCCTCTCTAAAAGAGAGATGAACAGAGATCCTGGGAGGCCTTTCCTTTGACAGTCAAGGGCTCAACTTGGAACTCAACTCCCAGAACTTGAAACTCAATTCCCACAGACCACAGCTGAACATCCCTACCAAACTAAGCAGTGCAAAATGAACATGTTGAAACAGACAACTTTCCTAAATGAATTTACACAGCAAACTAAAATCAACCTCAGAAGAGATTTATTTTTCCCCTAGATGTGTGAAGTGAATGGACTGACCACTAAGGTGTTTGAGCCTATAGAAGAATTACTGACTATGCCAGGTTTATTAACAATAACATGGAGTAGTTTACCTGAATGCTGATTTGCTGTACACTCCCCCTACAGTTACCAACTGAATTAAACTGTACTTCTGCATTTCACTAAACAAAAAATGTGTTTAATATTGATAAAATCTTTGTGAAATTTAATGACAAATTTTTGTTCCGATTAATGTGGTTATCAGTTAAGACAAATCTTTCTATGTTACAATATCCAATCTAAAAAGTCAATTACAAGAATGAAATCTAGAATTTCTTATCCAGGAAATAGTAAGATTAATACAGTTGCCATCTGTATGAGTCTATTTACAAAATAAATAAATAAAAACCTTTGTGTAAATATATCTTATAAAGGAAATTCGTCAGAAAAGGGTACATGACTGTACTGAGTTCTGACTACACTACGTTGCTTAGTTTAAAATGGGAAAGAAGTATCTATTTAAATATATATAACCAGTTAACTTTTGCTTTTAGCACAGATAATGTTTAATACATTAACTGTTTCGCAGAGCCAAATTTTAAGTTTAAATGAAAACACTGCATTTTCAAAACATTTTCACATGATTATTCATATTTATCAAAGCTACTCTGGAAGTTTTAAAAGAGCAACACCGTTTTCATATAAACTTGTACTATTTCTAGCAAATAGTCTAAAGGCTTTAATATTTCTTCTTACTCATAAAAGATAAAAACCCAATGATTTTACAGAAGTACTGTATAGTTTATACACAACAAAAACCTAATTTTCAAAAATCAATTCACAAGATAACGCTTATGTTAGTGATCCCTCTGCCATATTCAAATCACAATGGTCAACACATATCACAAATACAATTAAAGAATTTTATAACAAACTCAATTCCATACTAGAGACAATGGAAAATATAAAAACATTCACTAACTGAAAATATACATGAGTGATCTGCTATTGAACACTAAACTAAAAGCTGATCTATGCAAAAAGAAAAAAGGGAAAAAACAATAGAAATGAAGAAAACTAATGAAGAGAATATTTCAAAATTTTAGCTTTTCTCTGTGATCTTCTATTTCCTTCCTCACTTCAGAGCCAAATTTCATAACTAACACCAGTTAAAAACATGTATCAGAAAGATCAGTGTTCTGAAAGCAATATTATAATTATGTGCTTTATGACATGACCCTAACTACATTCAGCCTATTCTTTAAAGAGTTTCCGTTACTTACCAGCATAGTGTTGAACTGTTTTAAATTAACATTTTCTGCTGGCAAATTTTCCATACTTAATTCTTGATACCACTTTGTACAGTAGTGAAAGCTGATAGCCAAGTTTTTACTTTCAGTATTAGAAACAATCTGTATAAATATATTTATAAATATACTTGCTCTGCTGTTAGATTGTATGTACTATTTAATTTAAAAAATCACTTGTAACTTACTTTCCTTTTTTAAATTGCTCACTATTTCTGAATAAACATGCCAAACAGCAATGTAACTTCAAGTTCCAGTCTACTACTTAAAGGCAAATATGAATATTACATTCATATAATTCTATAGGTAGGTATATATTTACAGACAACTGTATTTTCATAGGAAACATACTGTTTAAACAATAAAACATTTGCATTATTTCTACTACATATTTATAATTTTTTACAGGACCCCTTCACTACTAACTAGACTTCTACAGCTACAAAATTAAAGCACATTGTTTTTGCTTTTAGTAAATATGACAGGGATATTCTGCTGGGTTTCCCCATACCAATGGCAGAGGGAGGACTGAGAAATATGTATTTAGTATGATAACTTAGCAATAGTACCACCAAAATAGAATCTTTGTCAAATTCACAATCAGAATACGCTCTGCTTCTTAATTCTTTTTTTTTTCCCTTTGTTTTTTTTTTAGTTTTATTTTCTCTTAATTTTTATAGGTGTCTTAAAAAGCTGATTCAGCTGATATTGTTTAATCCAATTAATAAACTAAGTATGCCATAAATTAAATTAGCTATACTTCCCTATTCCAAATACCCAATAAAATTGGTGATTCCCAAAGCACTATTAAAGTACAATAAAAATGTAAATTTTAAGGAATTACGTTTTACTAAAATCACAGAAGGATCCAAGACTCTACTAACATACACATTTAGTCAGCTCTCGAAATTTAGTAGATGACAGCCTTTAAGGATCACAGGTCATACCATTAAGAATCTGACTCTGTAGAACATGGGTAAGTCGCCCCTCACTGAAGATTCCCTGCCTCAGCAGCTAATGTGGAGGAACTGAAAAGACAGTTGCAATGATGCAAGAGAAACTTGAAGTCAGGGGATTAGGAAGTGGAGGAATTGAAAAACACAATTTTTTAGAAAAGTATTTTCATCCCCAGCCTGCTCGAAGAATGTTAACTGTCATGCTCAGGTTTTAGACTTCACTGTGTAATAAATTATTTATCATTCCAAATTTCTAGTGTATATAAATAGTGGCAGCAGAGGTAATACTCCAACAACAGTCTAAGAGAGTCAAACCATCCGGTACCCATGAAGATGTCATAGATGAAAACAATTATAAGTGGGGGAAAAAAAGGGTGGAGAGCTCTAGTGATACAGAGGGAAGGCACCCAGTTATAAAACATTCTCAAGATGCAATATGAAATTTAAATAACATAGGACATTTCACTCCTGCCTTATAACCAGAAGAACCTTGGCATACTAAGAAAATAATGAGCATTTACGATTATAAAAACGTAGCTCCACATATATTTATCTGAAAGAGCTCCCTGAATTGAACACCCTTTTAAAGGACACAGAAATAATTTCTCTTCATTCCAAAGTTACTTATAATAAACTTGCTCCTTCCCTGCAGGAAGGATTCTTTGTTTCTTGGTGTACAGGGGGCATTCAAGCCCTTCTCTTAGCTCCAGGGCATGACTGCAGACTGGAAAGGTAACAGCTTTTATAATTAACTGTGCATTTAATAAGGGGCATTTCTCAACTCCACTAGGGAATACCTGAGAAGCACAGATAGGATTCAGAGAATCTGCAGGAAATGAAAGCAGAGTAGCCAAGCAGATACTGGAAAGAACTTTTCTCCACAGAATACAACCAGAAGGACTTCAGTAGTCTCTGACCTGCAGGGTCAAAGCATTGGGCTGGCTGAACTGTATTTCCTAACTGGCTCATTTGTAAAGGTTAGCTGGTTTCTGACCCTATCTCCTATTCACGAACAAAGCTTTGAAATTGTCCAGAAAGCTCAAAACTTTCACAGAGTCAAGGTGAAATGTCAAAGCACTGGTGCCTTAGGCAAAAAAGCACGCATTACCGATTGGGAGCTGATGAATTTTCTAAATCTGAAGTATTTCTTGACAATGCTGAGTCTACATAACATGAAGAGAGCAATCAAGGGTTGCATCTTATTCAGATGTTTTGTACTGTTTTTCCACAAAGGACTATGTCTTTCACCCTAAAAGAGTCTGTAAAGGAAAATGCACAGTTCTCTTCTCTGGACCCTCTTCACACCATTCACACTTAAGTCTATCTCATTATTCCCTCTTCTTGATGATTAAACAACAATAAGCATTGCCATTTGTGTATAATTACACTCAAGTTTAAAAAACCACTACATTTCTCTACTAATATCTCACCAAGGGCTCTGGATTGTTAGTGATTTAAATCTCTCCTAATTTCCCTATTAACCATACACTGTGTCACACCAACTTAAAATATAAAATCATTTAGTTTTTTTTTTTTCACGTAGGTCAGATGTGCAGCCTTCTGGGATACGGAACCTCCCTTCTTCAAATACGGCCTTGTTATTTTGCATAGTCACCAGGAATGATTGACCAACATTCAGTCTAAGCCAAGAGTAATGACAAACAAGAGCTTGCCTATCACTGTACCACGTATGTGTACAGTACACGCAAACATACATGAGCTACTTTCCACCACTTCTGACTTACACATCCCCACACTTGACACAGATCACTTAGTTTCACTTGGTAAGACATGATGCTAAATGTGGAGAATGTATGTTCCCTGTTTTCCCTCCAAGATATATGAATGATTTAAAAATTAAAACTTCCTACCCGTAACAGGGACTGGGATTCATCCTTGGACTTGTTTTCTCCGGGTGCAGGATACTGCTGGGCGAGGGCCCCGGACTTCTCTCCGCCGGCTGGCACCCCCTGCAGGAATCCCTTGGTCTCCACAGCCAAGCCATAAATAGGTCGCGCCAGATGGGCAGCTTCTACATTGGGGCTATCCCTTAGAGCCTTCGCCGGCTCCTGGGTGCCGGGCACAGGCGTCAGAAGCCCCAGGCTCGCCTGAGTATATGAAGGACTGCCCCGCAGGATGTCTGCCCCTCTCCAAGTCATGTTTCGAAGGTCGTCACTTGAACTCTCGGTCCAAACTTTCTCTTTTAGCCCGTCCTTATCTTCCAGCTTCTCCCTCTTCACCACACTCTCGGAAACTGGCTCTCCCATTTTAGAGTCTGGATTGAGCAGACTGTAGACCTTAAGGTCAATTTTGGGCTCCTCCTTGATGGTGGACACGGCATAACCGTCCTCATCGCCGTTGGCTGTAGTGACGTCCTGTTCCTGGCAGTGAACAGTGTTGAAGTGCTCCAGTAGTGACTGAGTATCGGCAGCTGTAAAACTGCACTGGCGGCATTTGTAGCAGCTGTGTGCTCTCCTGGAGAAGAAAACAGCCATTAGAAATCGAGCATTCTGAAGGGCTTTTTAATAAAAACAGTCTTTAAGCTCCTGAATTTTATCTCCTGTAATGTAATAGGTAGAATGAAATACAATATTCTCAACACCCAGAAATTGGAATGTAATTAACTGGCATTTTCAGTTTCTATATAAAAAATGTAATGTTTCCTTTTGTTATATTAACAATAACAGGTACAGGCACGCACACACACACACACACACACACACACACACACACACACACACACACACACACACACACACACTTTTGTGCACGTACTCCAGCAGTTCACATTTAAAACCGGTTGGTTTGCCTTTTGATTGAACGATTTGCTCTGTTCATTTCACCATGATCAGATAAGCATCAATTCTACGTTATTTAATAGATATTTATATATTCCACACCTAATTTCATCAATGGACTTTTCCCTTTCTGTTTAAACTAAATTGAGATTTTTCACTATAAATATACACATTTCTAGTGCTGGAGTGCTTTGTACAGCTTTCACATGTACTAACATAAGTTCTTCCTGATGACAATGTTCTTCTCTATCATAAAATTTAAATCCATTTAGCCAATGAAACATGATCAATGTAAACTAGCAACAAGATGTATTAGAAGCTCCAGATTTCTTAAAACAAATTCTAGCTACCTGTAAGGACTTGTGAATATTTAACAAACTGTGTGTCTGTTGGATGTTAAGCAGCATGCTAGGTGGGGTATGGATATGCTCACTGAAAGAATGTATGTGAATGTGTCTTTACATGTGTGTGTTTTTAAAAGGCATGAAACAATTGAATTTCATAGCATCTCTGGCTGTTAAATACAGGACACTAACTGTTAAATTAAGACAATTGTTTGATTAACAGAGAAGCATGATACATCCTAAAAGGCATACCAGAGAGGTACACAAATGACTTGGAATGAGGAACATTTTCTTCTTGAATTTTAAAAATCATCTATGGCTCTCTCAATAAATACCATGTGAAACGCTTGCTACTCCACTGTTAAAACTGTTTTATCAGTTACCACTTTAAAAGAAAATAAGTTTTGAGAGCTCTTACTTAACACTGCCGCAGAAATGCGTACTCATGTATTGACAGCAGATAATCACAACACAGCTTTGCCAGGCACTGAGTACACATTGGTAAATCAAAGACACGTAGTCTTTGTCCACTTGGTGCTTAGATTCTAGTCAGGAATGACAAGCTTCAAGTTAGACTATAAGCAAACTTGTAAGAACGAAGAGTGATAGGTGCTAATAATGAAACTGATAAGATGGTAACAGTGGAAGGGCTGCTTAGGTCACCAGGAAGACTTTCTGAGGGAGAGATACAAAACCAAAGGATGAAAAGGAACTACCCCTGTTGGAAGTGGAGGAAGGGGAATGGAAGCCTATGCCAACAAGTCTGAGATATTGAAGAGAGGCCACTGCTGCTTTAAAGGATTAAAATAGAGGAAGCATGTCAATCAAGCTGGAGGGGCTGGAAGTGGATGTCTTCAAAGGTTAAGGCAAACAACTGCAAGGTTATAAGCAGAGGAGTAGCATGGTGAAATGCTTGTTTTTAATCACTTTGGGACTGTGATAGCTTCTGTACTGAATAACTCCATTTCCCTAGGAGACCTGTCTGATGGCTGAAAATCCAAAAGGATGTTCCTAGTTTATGGAAGCAAAATTCAAAGTGTTAAGTCATGTAACAAAATCTTTGCAGTATTTGTTGAGAATATTTCATGTGATACACAATTACCTTCTTATCATTAAGAGCTTACATTTGGCTGAATAAACATGGATATTTTACTTTTTATAGAAGAATGTTTTTGATCTTTTCTCCTATTTTTCTTCACTCTTTAAGCAGTAAGGATAAAACAAAAGAAAATTCAACAAATGATAAATAATTTGATGATGAACTGACCATAAAATCAATATTAAAATTAATGTTCTCAAGTGAAAAAGGCCCAAACCTTAAGGAGATGATGTCTATGACCAAGAGTAAGAATCTTACCACCAAAGTCAAGTCCAGAAAAACCCCAAAACAGGATTAAGATCACAAAGGATAATAGGAAAACTCAAAATCTAGATTCTAGAACCTCTGGAAACTTCATCCAAAGAGCCTTCTTACCAAAATTCCACTTGAGTATGATCCAATGAGAGATAAACACCTAAACTCAAAATTGTACCAAAAAAACTGTCATAGACAAAGCTCAATCACATGGACAAGAATGGACTTACCAGAATGGTGAAAGCCCAGCACATCCCAGGAAATACCCTAATGATATACCACATCAACTATTGAGTCATGAATATTAAATACAGCCAAACAAAAAACTTCAGGAAGTGCATTCACTAGGTCTGATCAGACCTTCACCCCAAGACAGTTCTAAGGAGCCCATGTCCCACTGCAACGCTGAGGTGATGGCTTCCTGGAGATGGTGGGGTCGCTGCTTGAAATCTATGATGGGATCCTTACCTATAAATTGGCACTGTGATTTCTACCAAGACTGGTGTTGTGTACAAAACAAAAAGAACAAAAGTATAAACAATCCCAAAGTACAAATATTCCAAAGAATTACAGTGATATCAGTTCAAGAAATAAAGACAATTCATTCTAGGACAATAAGGAGAAAGTAAGAACATACAACAGAAGAAATATAAGATTCTAGAGCACCATGTGACAAAATTATTTTAAAACAGCAGACTCGCAGTTCTTACTGAAGGAGCAATTTAGTCCACTTTTAGAATCAGAATGCCTGAGTTCTAAACTTGGCTCTGAATTTTACTATATATGTGACTTTGGATAATTTACTGAACCTGCCTCCATTTCCTCATCTGCAAAATGAAAATAATAGTGCCTCTTCATAGGGCCCTTATGATTACTAAGTAAAAAACACTTGTATTAAATAAATAAGGTTTAATTAGTATAAGTCATAAAATTAAATAAAGCCCCTTTCTTCTGTGTGCATCTACATTCTGTGCTCTGTGCAAAGGGATTTAAACATACAAACTGGCATTTTGGTGTTATTTTTTTCCATTACCACATGTACCTTAATGACAACAAACTTCATTCTTAAAATCAAATTTATTTCCTAAAAGTTCTTTTGTTTTAATATACTGCCAGACAGAATATATTCTACGCCCTTTCTGCTTCACCTAGTGGTTTGGTGTTCAATGGTGGCCTGCAAGATTGAGCAGTTCAGCAATCAAACTTTACTATCTTTTCATTAATAATAGTACTCACACCCAGCATCTTAAGACCCTGAGTAATATAGAAAGGGCATTACCCTGCTTTATTAAAGTCTTGGGGGGTGGGGGTACCTTGTGAGTCTACTAATTAGGGTAGTTTAGAACCGCAATATAACTAGTAATGTATCTCAGTAATTAAGATTATGTGCCTTCAATATCAACTTACTCTGCAATCTAGAAATGTCCCATCCCTTTGCCAAATAAAGATGAATACATCTAACTCATACCAATTATTTAACTGGTACAACCTCCACAATGTACAGGGCTCTGGATCCCTGCACAGAGGGGATACTTTCACCCCAAAGTATTACACTGTAAGACAAGGAGTCTGAGGTTTATAGGTTTTCTTGTTTTAAGGTTCCTGTCCCAGTGGACAACTCCCTAACTCCTTACAGGTCTCAGCAAGAGCTGTTCTGATCTGCTCCACAGAGAACCTCTTGATTCGACTTACCTATGCAAAACCTTCCATAATACAGACGCTGGAGAACTGTCCAAAAGCAGAGAATGGTAGGGATGGGTACAAAGCAAAAAGAAGTCAGAAACTACAGAGATATGTTTTCAGTGATAACCAGGTGCTACACTGAAAAGGAAAACACATTTTAACAGAAAAGATATTAAAATAAAGTTATAACAACAAGTTTAACTCACGTCGCCTTTCTTTTGAAGAGTTCAGAGCACTCACAAACCTGATCTCACATTCCACCAAAGTATAAAACCCATTTTAAGATAAGTGAAATGGAGAAAGAATGGCCTGTCTCTTTAGTGTATACATCAAGTCAAGAAGAATACAGGACTTCTACCTCTCAGATCAGTGTTCTATATTTCTATCTCAGCTGCCTAAATGTTTAACTTAATGCAAAAACGTATGAAATTACAGACAATATTGTAAGCAAAAACATGAAGGGCAGGGAAACTGCCAACTAATAGCAGAGAGACTTACTAATGCAAAGGTTTGCAAAACAGACTTGTGTGGGTAAAGGGAGGGAGTTTCTTAGCAATACAGAATGCACGGTGCCTCTGCGTTCCTACTGAACCAGAACTCCTGGGCATAACCAGAGAATCTGAATTTTTAACAGGTCCTCAGGTAACAATGCCAGGACCAGTATGTTCAAACTACATGAGTAGATATATCATGATTCTAAACAACTTAATGAACACATTCACATTCACAGACACTCCTCACCCCTTAACTAATAAAACACAGGTAATGCCCTTGCTATCTTTTTGTTTTCTTGAATCTTAACATTCTGGATGTGACAATTATTAATGAAAAATGAGAGTAAAATAAATTGTTAAACTGCTCAATCTTTCAGGCACAGAACATCATGAAGTAAAGCAGAAAAAGCAATTTGCTACATAGTATTCTACAGGCCTGAAAATCTCTTCTTTCTTCTTTTAACACCAGTCTTAAATGGTGGAAAATATATTTAAAAAAACACATTGCTCCATTTCAAAAGCTTAGAGCAATATAAACTTTTCAATAACCTATACTAACATCTAGACCAGACTTTTCAAATTCTAACATGTGTTGGAATCACCAGGGAATCTTGCTAACATTCAGATTCTGATTCTGGAAGTCCACGGTGGTACCCAATATTCTTCAGTACTTACACAATCCCAGATGATACAGATGCTATTCGTACCCAGACCTTATATAGCAAGAATCATGAAGCTATGGTCAAAAATAACTTCAAGATGGGTATTAGTTTGGAAATGAACTCTCAGTATACATGCTCAGCCCTTGATAGACGATTCCCAAAGGAATTATGAGCAACACTGTTTCCCTTTTTAAAGCACAGGTAACATTACCTGCTTCTAGGAGTCACACCAACAGCTTGGAAGGTAAAAATACAAAGGTGACACTGTCAACACAGTCCTCAAACAGTAATTCACCTTTTTTAATTTCATGGTTTGGGGATCATCTTTCAATATGCTTCAGTGCTAGGCCATTTATATATATTATCCCGCAACAAACACACAAAGTACATATTTCCATCCCTACTTCACAAAATAAGTGAAATACTATTTCAGGTAAAGCACAGCCAAGTCAATTCATATAAAATAATATGGACGGCATGATACAATATTTTAGCTCTTGTCCATGGTACGGATGCTATGGGCAGCTAATTCAGGAATTAGTTCCCGAAAGATTGGGCATATTCTCTGACATGCGTCATTCTCTCAACAATAACGGAAAAGACCTTCAACATAATGCTGTAACTCCCAGAATAAAAATAGATTATTTCAATTCCTAGTATAAGAAACAGTCATGAAGAATTAAAGTTTAGTCATTGTAAAATCATATTTGTTTGGATTCTCTTTAACCTACTAAATACATTTCATTTTATCAGTATTAATATAAAAACCTCAAAGAGATTCAGAGAATTTTCCCTCCATTTCTCAAGTCCCACCTTAACCATCTTCTCATCCATAAAGACTTCCCAAATGGCTCAAACCAGGAGTAAATCTAGCATCTTCTGAGTTACTTTAAAACATTGTCTTCTTCTGAGGATTTTTTCCACATTACCTTTTAGTAAAATTTGGAGTTTGCCTTATTTTACAGTTACATTGTAATTGCCTTAAGATAAAGCCCACATATTTCCATATCGCCCACTCAGAACATCTAGTCAGTAAATATCTGCTTAATAACCAAAGGAATGAACTATCACAGCTCTGGGAATAGTCAGGATGCTGGATTTAATATGCAGAGTCGTAAAGGAGCAGAGAACATTAAGAACTACACAGGTATTTTGCAGGTGGTATATTTTGAGTGGTCCTCTGAATTAACTCTTCATTATTTAAAAACTCCTAGAACTTCTGCCTACATTAAGCCAAACTAATATAAAAAAGACACTACAAATACATGTTTTGCATTAATTTAAATTCCATACTCTCCTGCCAACTGGATAGTAAATGCTATCCTCATGCTACCTCATTTTGTAGGTCTCCTTAGCATAGTTGCCAGATAAATAAATACTCAAATAAATAAATATGCCAGATAAATAAATATTTCAGATAATAAATATTGCATGGGACATGTGTAAAAATGTCCCATGCAATATTTGGATATACCCATATAAAATCTCAGTATGTCATACATGTAATATTTTACACAATGAGGACATGAATCAAAGAAATTTTGATAAAAGAGCTAAATCATCCAATTTGCCTCTAGAGAAAACTGCATCAATCTGCCTCAAAAGATCAGATTATACTTAAGTAACTTAAAATTTCTATGAGACAAGATGTTTTATTCCTTATCCTACCTCCCTGACAGAATTTTCAAGTGCTAGAAAATAGCATTTATTTCAGAACCATACATATATCAATGCACAGTGGCCTTTTATCACAGGAGTAGAGTTTAATTTATTTAGTACAGATTAATAATTATTTTCAAAATTCATAAAGGGTTGAGGTTTTCTCAATTCTAAAAAAAAATCAGTTAAGAGATGCTACTCTTTTATTCTACTCTGATTACATTTCTATATTTTATTTGCATAATAACCCTACTCACAGTATATGCAGTCAGCTCTGAGCCATGCTTTGTTTTTCTCCTCTAAATATAAGCTTCTAGAGATTTACATCATCACTTGAAAAGCTCTCCTTTACCAAAATAACTGTATTTCACTTTCAATAGTTTTATCCACAGTTTTTCTTCTTCAGTGGTTGAATGGAACATCAAAGTAAATGAGTAAATTATACATAATAATCTTAGACTTCAAAAGGTATTTTTTGGTAATAATGAAACTAAATACCTGCAGATATATTATCTCAGAAGAGGACTAAATAAAGATAATTTAATTAAAATATAGTTCAGTAAATACAACATCTAATAAAGTTAGTTATTTTGTAATATACACTTGTTTGCCTAAAGGTCTATAATGTGTGGCACTTGGGATGAGTGACACAATTGAATCATGGAATGAAAAATAGGAGAAGGGAGTATCTGAGGGACAAAGATTCAAAAAGGGAATTATAGGTGAATAGCCAGCTCAGTCAACTCCTAGCAGCTGGGAATATAATATTCGGTCTTAGTTAAGTGCAGGGGAGCAGTTCACAAAATATAATGTAAGAAAAATTGAAATTCTGAATAAATAAGGTTCCATTCAGTCCACTCATCTTCAGTTTTCAAGCTGAAATAATCTGAGTAGTATTACTCATTTGAAGTAACTGATTTTTTAAGGGGGTATAGGGTGATTTCCTCTTCAAGTGGTAGAAGAAATATTACTAATGTCCTATCTAAAAAATTTATTTATAATTCACTTTCAAAAAGAAGATACCCCCTACCAAATGTTCAAAATAGAAAGACAAACCTTCCCATAAAATAGAAAATAAATAAGAAATGGGAAATAATTTATATAAACTAGTATGAAAGGAAATCATGGCTAAAATTTATCCTCTTCCAAGACTTGATAACTGTTCTTCTACAAAGTCTTCAGGATTAAATCTGAATTTTCTAATAAATAGTATATATAAAGAAAGAAAGATAGTGTTAATTATGGGTTATTTTCTTGATGAACTGTAATATTCTGGGTGATGTTTTATCTCACAATGGGAGTTTTCAACTTGAACTATTGTGTCCATTTCAAGGTATTACCGGCAACTGATTTATTAGGTATTGTTTAAAAGAACATGTCACCTAACATATACAAATCAAAATGTCACCATCACGGCTCTCACCCTTTTAGAAGCTCTGTATTAATGCACTATGTACTTGGCTTTTTCAGATTTGTTGATAATGAAGTGCTTATCATAAAATCTATTCTTCAGAACTAGCAGAGCAGTACACGTTCTTTCACAGAGCTCTTTTAAGATAGAGATTGAGCAAGAGCTGCATTAATTTGACCAATTACTGTACCCAATGTTATTTCCTTCAGCCTGAGTTATACATCTTAGGCCTAAAAGATTCAAACACTGTTTAAACTTTTAAAAAGGCATTCATAAATCTCTGAATGAACAGATGCTTGTCATCACATACATTATCAAAGGGGATGTACATTTTTTCACATTCCAGACAAGCAGGTCTTTAAAAATAAGAGAGATGGTGCATTGATTCAAATATTTATTGATGAGAATTAATATCTCATTTTCATTTTAAAAATTTATCATATAATGTTATTCACACACACACACACACACAAAAAACTGGAACACAATCACAGAATCATAGAATATGATTATATATAAATTTACATATACATGCACCTGAGAGAGGGAGATAATACAATACAGTTATATATATATATATATATGAATGTATATGTTATGTATATGTGAATATATATTTATTGAAATAGTGTATGATTTTGTTTTGTTAGTTTTTGAACTTATAAGAAATGGTACCTGGCTGCGAACAGTCTTCAATTTGTTTTTACTCAACCAAAATTTGCTTATAAAATTCATCTATGTTGTATCCAACTGTCATTTATTCAAATTCACTACAGCATAATATATCACTGTATGAAAATTCTACAAATTATTTAATTAATCCCTTGTGGACAGAAAAAAAATTGAGATTTTTTTCCCCTATTTTTGTTTTTGATTTGTTTTGGTTGTTCTACTTTTTCAAAAATTACTACAATGAACAATTTTTGTACAGGCTTCCTAGTGCACCCATATAAGTTTTCTGAGAAGTGAAATCATGCCCATTAAAAATATGAATATCTCATACTGTCAGATTTGCCAAATTCACTTTAAAAAGTCATATGTATGAGACATTTTTACCCCTTTTATAATCTTTTCTGTCTTACCATCTATATTTTTCAAGATTAATAAAATGATCTCAGGTTTTTTTTGGGTTGAATAACTTCATTTATCTCTATCTTTTTGAGGTCTAACTTAATTTCCCTGAGTGAAAGGATGTGTTCTCTATGCTACTGTTTTCTGAAATCTGATTTCTTTTTGGCTGAATGTGTCAATTTTGCTAAACATTTTATATCTGCTTGAAAAACATATGCATTCTTTAATTGTTGGGTAGAAAACTGACGTATTTTTGTTAAGTTTGTTCATTCACTGTCCAAATCTTTCATATTTTGAAAAATTTTTTCTATTCAACCTTTGATAAGAAAAGTGTCTTAAAATGTACCCCTCTGATTGTGGTTTGTCATATTTCCCCTTTAGTTGTCTAACAATTTTTGCTTTACATTTTATATTTTACATATTTAGACTTGTTGTATCTTCCTAAAGAATTGAACCTCTTATCATTAGGCAAAGACTTTTCCATCATATGCTTTTTGTCTTAAAATCTACATTATATGAAATTAATAAAGGTATCTTTGCTTGAAATTTGCTCTTACAATGCATAAATTTTTTTGTTTCAAACTTTTCATATCCTTACGTTTTGAGTGTGCATCCTGTAAACAGCTTATAGAATTTTCTTTAAATAAATCTGATAATATCTTTTAAGTGGAAGGTTTAATCCACAAAGATTCATTAAGATTTTTGGTATCTGGACTTCTTTGCCATCTTGCTTTTGAAATTCTGTTTGTCCAATTTTCCCATGTATTCTCTCTTGTCATTTTTTAAAATATAGATTGAATTTTATGGGTATTATTTTGTTATTCCATTTTTTTTCTCTATAGCTTTGGAAATTACATACACATTTCCTATTGTTTCAGTGGTTATCCTTAAGATTTACAAGTATGCATAGCAAAGTGCTAACTCACTAACTACAGACAATTCAAATACTTTAGAACACTGTCATTCTGATAATTTTCCCTACAAACATTGCCCAAAATCTTAATCTGTCCCTTTATAACTGCATACATAAGGCAGCTAAAGTTGTTTAGATTTGCCTGCAGTTCCCTGGTCTTTGCTTATGTGAAAGTATCTTTGCTCTTACTCTGAGAAGGTAGTTTGACAGGTACACAATACTACGTGAACTGTTTTTTTTTTCCTTCAAAACTTGAATAGTATTCCTCCCTCTTCCAGTTTCCACTGTTGCTGATAAAAAGTCTGCCATCAACCTGTCTCTTCTGAGTAGCTGATATACTTTCCCTAGCTGCTCTAAAAGGCCCTCTCTGCCATGACACTTTAATTTTACTATAACATATTTATGGCTGAATTTATTTGTGTATATTCCACCTAGTCTAAGCTAGGCTTTTTTTCCTATCAGTGTATTTATGTCTTTCATCAGTTGTAGAAAATCCTCTGCCATTGGCTCCTCAAGTATTAATTGCCTATATTCCATTCTCTATATTTTCTTTGGGGATTCTAATTAGATACATGCTAGAACTTATTTTTTTATATTTCCATGTCTTACTATCTAATTTTAGTAATCTCCATTCTCTTCCCCTCTCTTAAAAATTCAGGCATATGTCTTCAGATTTAATTTCTGACTAAATCGTTTGCTCTCTATCACTGGCTTATCTGTTATTTAACTACTTATCCATTTGTTTTAAGTTTCAACAGGTCTACTTTCAGTTCAAAAAAATGTTATTTTTTTTATTAAGGTATCATTGAGATACACTATTATAAAGGTTTCACAAGAAAAGCAATGTGGTTATTACATTCACCCTTATTATTGAGTCCCCCCCACCATACCCCATTGCAGTCACTGTCCATCAGTGTAGTAAGATGCCACAGAGTCCCTATTTGTCTTCTCTGAGCTACACTGTCTTCCCCATGATCCTCCCCCCACACACCATGTGTACTGATCATGATATTCCACAATCCCCTTCTCTCTCCCTCCCCACCTGCCCTTCCCCACCCCTCCCCTTTGGTAACCACTAGTCCCTTCTTGGAGTCTGTGAGTCTGCTGCTATTTTGTTCCTTCAGTTTTGCTTTGCTGTTATATTCCACAAATGAGGGAAATCATTTGGTATTTTTCTTTCTCTGCCTGACTTATTTCACTGAGTGTAATACACTCAAGCTCCCTCCATGTTGTTGCAAATGGTAGGATTTGTTTCTTTCTTATGGCTGAATAGTATTCCATTGTGTATATGTACCACATCTTCTTTATCCATTCATCTACTGATGGACACTGATGGTTGCTTCCATATCTTGGCTATTGTAAACAGTGCTGCATGGGGTGCATATGTCTGAGTCTGAGAAGTTGTTTTCTTTGGGTAAATTCCTATTTGTTTCTTTTTAACATTCCTGGTCATTTATAGACTCAATGGGTTTGATCAATTTGTAAGTCTGATTTTCTTTTCTTTAAGCATTACTATTATTTTACAACTGAAAACTATATTATCTTAAGTTCTTGGGTATCTACAACTATTACTTGCATTTTACATTGATTTCACATACAGTGGTTTATATTCCTATCTGTATGGTGAGGTGAGATTTTGTAATAGTGAGTTCATCTAAGTTTTACCTTAAGCCAAAGATATCACAGAGGTGAAAACTGACATACTTTCCTACAAACAAACTTGTGTTTACTTCTGAAAGGAGTCAGAGGAAGGCACTAGTGTGGAACCCCTTCAGCCACCTTCCAGGTGCCAGCTTAAAGTGCAACTCAGACTCAGCACCTTCTCTCGTCCAGTGACTCCAGGCTTAGTCTCCTGAGCAACTGTTGCATCAATATTGGCATTTGCACACAGTGTAACATCACATTCCACGCTTGTTGTTCCCTTCTCCCCAGTATGAGATTAGTTCACTCTTGAGGAAGGCGAGAAGAGAAAAGCTTCAGGTATTCCCCTTCATTCACAGAAGTCAAGCAAGGCATTCAAAAGTATATTTTATCTAGTATAGCTGTTTTATTTAAAAATATTCCTCCCACTTACTCCAAAAACAGAAGTTATAACAGTAAAAATGTTGATAAGGAGGATGGTAGTCAATTAGAGAATGGGTACACTGTTTAATTAAGTAATAAATAATAAAATAAGTGGGGTGGAAGAAATAAATTCATCAGTGGAATATAATAACTCAGTCAAGATGTGAGCTAGGGACATGATAAGTAAATGTAAAACATTAAGAAAAGAGAATTTGCCAAGTTCTAGTTACTGACTAGATAATGTTTACAGTTCAACCCAGGTTAAAACTGGTTCTGCAAGGAAAATGCCCACGGAATGGAATCCACACTGAGGTTTTTCACTCACAGCTCTAAATTAACTCCTGCTTCTCTGCTTAATTTATAGTTTTCAGTTTACACTACCTTTTTACTACATTATGTCTTACATATAAAGTACTCAAAAGCCTAGAATATTCCACAGTAATAACAGAATTATGGTTCAAGTTTCCCAACATAAATAATGTGAATCAACATAAATTTAACTAGAAAGATATACTGTGATGTGGGAATCTTGACCTCTTATACTATGTTCAAAATGTAACATTTTGGGAAAATGCTTTGATAGCAGATCAAGTTTGCAACATCCATGTGAATCCATGTGACTACTTCACTTCACATCCCTGGAGCTTCCACTATTGATTAACTTTCAGTAGGGTTTCTTTCACTTCCTATCAAGCTGTGACTCCTGAAATTAATTTTCTAAATTTCAAATATTTCTACAAGAACTCGTAAACATATCAGAGATAAATTACTCAGGACCTAAAGGATCTATGATCACACAAATTACATCTGTTTTTAAGAACAATTCTAAGAGTGTTTTAATGCCCTGGAGAGGGACAAGTGCTATTCAATATTTTTATCTAATAAAATGCTAATAGCTTGACTTAAATTCAAAATGCACAGACAATTGTCATTGGGTGTGGAATCCTAGATCCTCAGAAGGGTTCCAGACCACCTAATATCAAAGATTACTGCAAATTATCATGGAGACCTCAGTTCATTCACAACTACTGTGAACTAAAAAACTCACAGGGATTTCATTTACTTAAAGATATTCACTGAGCACTTTTTAGCTGACCTGGTGCTATATCCTGTAGATAACAGTGAACAAGACAAGACTAATTGCTTATCTCTAGAGCTTACTTTCATTACTAAATATTACCTAAACTCTGAGATTATTCCCTAATGGTTTTATTTATACTTTTATTTCTTGGGAGATTTTCTCATTTAAGCAAAGTATATGGAAACTCTGTTTTTCTGGACAAGTTTTCAAGAAATGCCCTCACCTTCCTCAAGAAAAGCCATTTCTTCCACATGATCTGATATCTACATGTATCAGAGTGTGTGTATGTGTATGTGTATTTGTGTGTGAGTGTGTAAATGAGTGTGTGCTCATGTTATGGTGGATTTCCTTGTGATTAAAGAAAACCTCCTCCTTTAAAAAAATAGATTATCTAGTTTTTATATCACTTGACAAATGTACACACACAGTATGCACAGTAGTAAAGCTCAGAATGAAGCTTATGTCTGCTAGCCCTAGAAATAAATTAATATGCAGTAAACAGAGGAGTCAGAAACACTTACTCCAAGTGTGAACACATATTTGATTGCAGGACTGTCTTTCCCAGAATGACCTTATAAATTAAACAGTGTAAATCTCAAGGAAGTGTTTTCTGAACATTTTAGATTCACTGTGAACATTAGGGTGCCCTTCAAATTAACATCTAACATTATTAGCCTGTTGTTGGACATGAACTGCTTCATTACTATGACTGAGAAAACATACACATACTTTGCTAAAACACAACTTTTAAAAAGAACATAAAGAACCGTTTAAAATCCTGAGATGTTAAATTAAAATAACTAGACTTAAACTAGGATATTGGGTCTACATATGGAAAAGTGCTTAAGAATAGTAAATAAAGCTCTTTACTTTGATGCTCAGAGGCACAATAACAAGAAAGCACCCAGAAAGTGCTGAATAATATGTAAATGTGCTATACTATCTGGATTTTGCTGAACTAATTCTTACTTACAACCTTGTCTCAGTTTAATTCCTCCCCCCTCAGGGAGGTAGTTCCTCCTTTACCACATTGACCATGTGGTTATTATATTCAAGAATATTGGTATCTACTTCATCTCTAACGACATGCACTCTCTTATAATGATCTGTGCAGGTCTTCCCTACTAAATGGTAAGTTGCATGAGGGCACTGACTATGATTGCCTCATTTTCTCCTTTGTAACCAGTGCCTGGCAAAATAGATAATTCTGGATTAACCAGTTAAGCAATGAATACATAAATGAAATAAAGATACACATCCTGAACTAGAATGTGAAAATAGGAAACATTAACTGGGGAAATTAGCATTCATAAAAAGAATAGGACAAAAGCAGAAGGAAGCCACTAACATACTTCATGTCTGTTTACGAATCTGAAATAAGCAGTTTTACTTGATCAGAGGAGCAAGTGTACAGAAATCCAAAGTCTCACATGTTACATAATGCTCACCTTCAAGTTACTGATTATATGCAAAATAAGGCTGTTGCTCAATTTTTTAAAGCTACAAGCATGTCCAGTCTCATTTAAAAAAAAAAACAAGCAACATGTTCTCAAGCTGATTGTTTCCCAATTGGAACAGAGGCTAAAACGTATTACAGTGGCACTTTTCATTTGGGAGCTACTCCATCAGAAATGATGCGACATGGAGTCACTTAGCAAGGACAAATAAATGAATTGTGGTGAATGAGTAGACCCATCAACTTTATCAGCATTACTGTGAATTTTAAAATACTCTTAGTAAATGATACAGAAACAGGTATGAAACATGAGAATTAAGAGTCTGAAACAAGTGACCAAATTAAAAGCCATGGTTATTACATCTACAATTATATAATCTGCAGTTTTATGAATGGTCTTTTCATGCGATCTTGTCCTGTACTTTCTCTAAGACACCACAGTCATTCCCAATGATTCCTGATCAGCCCACTGGATTCTTTCCATCATTTTCTTGCTAATTCCCCCATATGGCTTACCTGTAGTGTCGGGAAATCTCCTCTTCCACCTGGGTAATGAAATCACACTTGGTACATGAGTGTTCCTTGCTTTCCTTGACAGCTTGCTGCCCATCCAATCCTGGCAGGTGATTGGCTTCTTGTTTGACATCCGATGCTTGAGGCTCATGCACGGTCTCATAGTGAAAGAGGAGCACATCTACGTCAGGAGTGGAGAACGAGCACTGGTGGCACTGATGTTTGACTCTCGAGTTCCCGGCTGCCCCAGGAGACAGGTGCAAAAGCAAGAGCGCACAGTGGGAACAATTACTTTTTCTACAAGCAAATGGATAAGTAATTTCTCCAAGGTGCTTTTCTGGGCTGCAAAGGCCTCTGGGACAGAATGGACAGTGTTTGATGGTGCACTTATGAATGTTATGGAGTTGCTGATAATGACGGAGAAGCGGCCCCACTACAATTACATCAGGGCCATGGCTTTTGGAGTATCTAAAGTCGCAGAACTGACAATTGTAGCTTGTTACCATATTATCCTCAGCTCCCTTGCTGGAGAAGTCCTTCTTTTTAGCCCCACTGGAGCCCTTGTCTGCCTTGGCCATCGGTTCCCCTTCTGTACTCTTGGCTAGATCATTCTGATTAATGACAGAGCCCCTGCAAAGCTTATCATTCAATTCTGGATTAAGGCCGCTTGACTGCGCTCCTCCATGCTGCTTGCCATAATGTTCTAGCAGTTTAAGGGAGCTAGATGACTCACAGCTGAAACTACAAAATTTACACCAGTAGTAACTGGTGGCCTCGGTACCATTTTGTCTTGAGGAATCAAGGGGCTTGATGGGCACTGAGTAGCCAACAGGAGTGTCATCTCCTGCCTTGACCGTAATCTTGTCCTGCCACTTTCCCAAGTCTCCAGAATCACTGGGTCGAAGTGCAGGGATGGATTTGTTAGAGTTTTTCTCTGAAGGTTTTGAACTCTCAGAGGAGGGGAGAGAAGCTTTTATTTTGTTCGGGTGAGTCTGAAGAAAATGCTGTTCTAGTTCAGTTGATGAGTTGCCCATATAGGTGAAATTGCAGAATTTACAGCGGAAGTACTTGGTGTTTCCTTGGCAATCTGGTGTTTTCCGTCCAATGCCAATGAATGTTCCACCTGAAGTGACCTGGTATAGAAGAGACAGGTGTTATTTTAAAGGTATCATTAGTTCAATCCTCTCTCTAGGAGGCAGGAAGAGACACTGCCAACGATTCCACATCAAAAAACACAATAGTACATCTACTTATGAAGCCATTTGAATCATCAGAACCAAACAAATTCACTCATTTCTCAACAGCTTATCTTTGAGAAGCCCATCATGCCAACCATGATTGGACAGAGTAGTAAATGAAAATATGTAATAAAAGTACTATAACTAATTCATACTATAACTAATGCATACTTTTTTTAAAAAGCTAAGAAAATAATTCTCAAGTAAGCACGTTTTACTACTGCCTCCTTCAAATCACACGCCTGTGGAAGCAACCAAATCACAGGCAATTCCTTCTCAGTTAAGTGTTGCTGTCAAAACCAGAGGCAGTTGCTCAGATATTACTCAATGCAGACCTTCTCCAAGGAAATCCTGTTTAGTTCCAGCAGCAGTGAGGCTACAGGCTAAGATGAAGTTTGTGGTTTAGGAGAGGTGCTAAAATGACCACACAGAATGGCTTATAACTGAAGTCTGAGCATGCAATACCATCCTAAAAATAAAAATGAAAAAGGGCTTGAAGTGTTGGTGAAGAAGAACCAATGTACAGAATTTAAAATGTTTCCCAATCTAGGGCAAATGAAAGGAAGAAAGCCTCCCAGAGCCTTATTTGATAAGGCTGTCTCACAGCAAAGGCCCAGCCCCTCCCATGGACTTGGTCATGGGGATGTTCAAAGGCCAAAGTAAAACAATTCGATCATAAAAATCACTACAGATCTTTTCTCTATCCAAAATCATAAAATCATGTAGTGTCAGCAATGAAGGGCACTTTCTAGAAATGGCTTCCTGCCTTTTTAGTGTGCAATGCAACGGGAAGCTTAACTCAGCGCCATCACCGAGCAGCCAAAATTCCTGGTTGAAAAGTTTTAACAGAAATGCTACAAAGAGAGGGAGATTTCCTCTTCCAACTATCAGAATTTTTGAATTTTTCCAGCAACCAGATGTAACAGATTAAGCACGTGGCATAACTGTGTTCTGCTTCTTCAACAGCTGCTCAAAAATGACATGTGTGATCACTGCTCATATCCAAATCACTCCCTGAGAAAAGTCTCAAGCATCTCAAAGTCATGTACAAGGTTGTAATTAATATGTAAATAAGAGTCCTTTAGCACACTGAGAGACTGCCTGTACTGCATCTGTACAGAACTAAGACTGAAGTCCATTCTGCCACTTAAAGAGAGGTATGACCTTGATCAAACTACTTAACCTCTCTGGAGAAGAGCTTCCTCAATTGGGGCAAACTGTAAGTTTATTTCCAGTATTACAGTTCTAGGAAATGTGCATGCACACAAAAACAGCTCAACATTTACTGTACATTAAGATAACTGTTAAACCTCTCCCACAGCCTTTAATCCAAAGATGACAATGTTTTACTTTTGACAGTGTTTATATCCACCATGGCGAACACACAGACTTCAGTCTGTCATCCAGAGAGCATCATCTAATCAAAGGAGAAGAGTGGGGCACCATCCCAGGCAGCAATCTGATAATCAGCGGTGTGACAGATGTCAAAGTCAAATCACTGGACTTTGCATATAATACAGTCAATTGCATATTCTAACCTAGCACTTCAGTGACTTGAGCAACTAAACGTTACAGAGAAACATAATGCATAATATTGCAAAATTCCTTCACCTATTTCCCAGTTCACTAGAAGTGAGGAGAAATCTTTTCATAAAATAAAAAACAGAAAAGAAATAAGGCATTAAAATGGGATGTCATCAACTCAGGTACTTTGTTCAGGAACTTCAAATTCAAAAGGGGCAAAATCAGAAGTATCCCACTCTCCTCTAATGTAAGCAAAGAAAGCCAGTAGACAAAATCTAGGGACAGAAATTTTCTTGTTTTAGATACCACATTGCTTCAGAGTTGTGAGCTTCCTAATATAAAATGTTCTGAACTTCTGCTTATAGCACAGGGATTCCTGAGAAATCATGATGCATCACCACTACTTCTTTGATTTTGTAATCTTCAGGTTTCACGTTCAATGCCCACATGGAGAGGGCTGAGCAAAGAGTATATATATTCTTAAGAAATACCTAAACATAGGATTTTGCAGTTAATTTGAATTGTTATTGAGCATCACAGCATCCTTCCCAGTATCTGACAACAATTTGACATTGAATCAGAAAATCCAGGGCTAAGAATGACTACTAACAAGTAAAGAGACCACTAAGGAAAGGCTACTTCATGAAAAACTGCCAGTAAAGAGCTTTGGTTTAGGATTAACTAAGCTAATACGAAAACTGCATCCAATCTTTTAAGTTGGTGGTATCTGTGTGTCTAAGAGTTGTGTTTTTTACCCAGGGAAAATTAGTCAACTCCATTGCCTGGGAAGCTTTAATGGTCATATACTTTATGCTGAAAAGTACTTTCATACTACTGACTGCTCTGTCAAAAACTACTGAAGCCAATAAAAACACAAGGATCTCATTTAATGACAAGAAACTTCTACAGATCATCTATTTGCTTCTTGGTAAATTATATTAGTATTTATTAAATATTATTGAAAGCTAATATAGTATTAGCATTATATGTTTTACACATTATAAAAGCCTACTCGGGAAAATATAATTACTCAGTGTCCTACTCCTTTTCTCTTTCAAGAAGATCTAAAGGCTACACTTGCAGCCACTTTTATACTTTCTCTGTAAGAGATGTACACTTGAGTCATGGCAAAATATAACTGATGTGTATCACATAAATACCATTCTAAAATAAAACAAAATTTATTATTTTAGGGGACCATACCTGAGACTCTGGCCATATTCATTTTATTTTCATGACCCACAAATGTTAATTTAAAACAATTATTTTCTGGGTCAAACATAATTATACAGAAAGAACAGTTACACAGACTAAGTGTTCTCAGCAACCTTTCATTGAATCTTAGTGTGGCAAACAGTGCCTACACATTGAGAGAATTATTCCTAACTTTCCAAATGGTTAAACTCAGTAAGGAGTAAAATTATGATCATTCCCTAGCTATGACTCTACTAAAAAAAGACACCACCAGCAGAATAAAGGGTTTAAGTTTCAATCTTCTTTCACTAACAAGAAGTTAATTACAGCGCGCATTAATCCAGATTATTTGATATGGATATCCACACTTGAAAAATTTTTATTAAGCTGTAAATTCTGTTTGGGCCAAAAATTACACCTATTCATACAACCAATTAGCAGTGACTGAGTGTTTAGCTTGTGCCAATCTCTGTGACAGATGTTGGGATATAATAATGAACAAGCTAGAACACATCTCTGCCTTTAAATTACTTTTATTTGAAGATCAAAATTTGTCAGTAAAATTCTTTATTCATTTGTATTGATCTCTACTGGCATTTGTTTGCTCCCAAGGGAAGTTCTCTAAGTTGAAACCTGTGGAAAGACACATTACTTAATCTCGTGGTACCTCGGTCTCCTCCTGTAAGACGTATATACTTACCATCTTACAGGCTTACTGGGAGGGTCAAGGGAGAGAATTTATCCAAAAGTGAGTTGCAAACTTTCGATCAATGCTGGTCAACGGAGCTTTCCGAGAGGATGGAAACGTTCTGTAGTCTGCTCTGTCCAATGTGGCAGCCACTAGCCCCATGTGGTATCAGCCACTAGCCCCATGTGGTATGGAGCACTTGAAACAGGGGTAGTGCAACTGAGGAACTGATTTTTAGTCTGAGTACTTTTTATTAATTTTTCATGAATTTTATTTTAATTAACTGAAACTTAAATACCACATGTGGCTAGTAAATACTGTATTAGACAGCACACTCTATAGTACTGTTCACCTGAAAGGGATTGTTATTTAATAAAATGAACTGTCTAAATGAATTTCTCCTGCCAATGTGAAGACTAAAAGAAAGAGGAAACGGCAAAGTCATTCAATGACAAAATCTGAAAATTGTCATTCCCAGTGTCCTCAGCTGTAAATGAGAACGTTCAATGCCGCTGTTGCTGAGCTAATGCTTCTGTTTATATTCTTTCTTGGACTGAAGGAGTGACAGTTTATTCATCTTTGGAACTTAGCAAGGACTCAATACATTTTAGTTGAGTGGATGAACTCATTATGGGAAATGTGAACATAGATGGAAATGTCTCACCAAGGCCTGTAAGTTACCTGGGGCAAGAATGTGACAGTAATTCACAGCCCCGTTGTCATCAACACCACCTGACATATTTGGGCTCCTTCAAGAAATAGGACAAAAAATGCATCTTTTGTCCAAAAACAAGTGGCTATGGAGCAATCTGTTTGTGAATTACAGTTATAAAGAAACACCCAACATACCTGGTAAAGGCATAAAAATGCACAGATTTTAAACTTTTTTACTAATTGGGGACCATGATGGCTTTTAATTCTATCTTAGCCTTAATTTTAAAAACTATTCCTTCCATATAGTATGTTCCATGGCATTCATTTATAATTTATTTTCACATGTCTTTTCACAAAAATGTTCCACTATAGAAGTTAAAAGTATAAAAGGTTGGTTTTTGTCAAAGTCTTTTACCTCAATTTATTTTACTCCTCTGAATAATATGGAACAAAAACTAAGAATAATATCTAAAAGAATATGTCAAAAAGAAAGATGTTTTTAAACCTCAGATCTCTTAAAATGACACTTGAGCACATGTACATATTTCCAATGGAACAAAAAGAGGTGTTTGAACCAAATACAAACTCTTTCTCAGATGTGGTTCTGTTTCAAGTCCTATAATTGATAGCAACAGAGACAATTAGGAAGGTACCAATTTAAGAAGACTTTAGGTTATGGGCTTATAGTCAAAAAAAGCAGAACCTCCACAATAAAAAGCTAAGTTGTTAGATATCACAGTGTAAATACTGATATTACAAATAACTTGAAGAAATCTGTCAAGGCCAATCCTGGCTGAAAATAACTAGAGTCAGAATTAATGTGCTAATCTGCATAGGGAATGCTTCTGTGTTGTACAATGCTTCAAGAAACATTGCAGAATATAAAGCGTGCCTCAGTGATATACCTCCGATGGAGACTAAATGCTTAAAATTTCAGTAACAAATCTAATTCGATGGCAATCATCTCAGTCTGGTGCTATCATAGCCTATTCTTTGTGTCCCTCCAATAAATACCCCTCTCATCTGCATTTATAAGAACCAAACAATTTTTTCTGGGAGGGAACCAAAAGTTAAATTGGTAAAAGGGGCAATTTTAAGGCTACAAATTTGCAATTTGTAAATTTGCACATATTTACAATCAGCTTTGAGATTATTCAGCAGTTAAGGAACCTACCCTAAACTGGTTTTCTCATTTTGCTCAGCATAATTTTCTATGGCTATTTTAGTATTTGGGCTGATTGAATATCAATAAATCTTCAAGTTAGTCTCAGTAATTTGGAAGGCAATCGTTTAAGGGGGAAAATGCACAATGAAACAGATAATGCAGCACAAATGGATTATAAAGCTGAGTGCATTATCCATGGCACTCTGCTCCTGCATCTGACCTGCCCGGCTCACAATGGAGTTAAATAAGAATTGCCTGTTTGTTCTAAAGAGTGTCTTAATGGGAAAACAGAAAGTGGAATCCCTGTGGAACGTCCTTCCTCCAAGGACGGGGGGGCTTTCCTGTATGCCTGCTATGTGCCACATAGTAGCACTGCGGCAACACACAGAAAGTGACACAGTCCAAAACCCCACCATGACTGCAGTTAAGTGCAGAAAACTCACAAGTAAAACAGGTGACAGTAACAGTGCGTTATGTGCTCTGCTGAGAGGCACCAGGTTCTATGACAACACAGAGGGAGAGAAGCTAACTCCAAGGACAGGTCAGCAAAGGCTTCGGAAAGGAGGAGGCCACCAAGCTGCAGACAGATGAGCTGGCAAGGAGATGAGTCTCCAGGGCAGTGACCACGGAGAGGCTTTCCAGGTCCAGGAAGCACAATGAGTAGTGTGTACATGAGGGTGAAACTGTGCAAGTGGATCTCAGGAAATACGGAGGTGGTGGGGCGGGCGAGAGAGAATTCAGAAACGTAATTCTTATTCGTACAAGTATAATTCCAATACATTTTTATAGAAAGTAGACCTATACTTCCCACAAAATACAGAAAGATGGATCCATACATAGAATTTTTTTAAGTGTAAGAAAGGAAGGGAAAGGGAGAAAGAGAGAGGGAGAAAGGGGAGGGTAGGGGAGAGAGGAAAAAAATAGGAAGAAAAGAAACAACGACAGGAGAGGAAAGGAGGTGAACAGCGTGTTGAGATGAGAACAAAAGAGGGGAAAAGAGAACAGAAAGGAACAGAAAGGGAAAGAAAATAAGTGAAGAAACCACTAGGAATTTCCCAAGAAAACACTAAGGCTGGTAGCAGTAAAAGAATAAAGCAGGAGAGACAGGGCAAACTACTCGACTGTTTAGGGGCAGATACAGATCAGGCAGAAATCCACGGTAACCCTGCCATTTCCCACCCAACCGACTTGAAAATGGGAGCATAGATCAAAGGAGGGGAAATGAAGCTGTTTTAAGGAAGGAGCTAACAACCTGAGTTTTACACATGTTGACTTTGAGGTGCCAGTGGACTATCAAGGTACAGCTCCCCATCAGCTGGAAAAACAGGTCCTAGAGCAAACCACTGATTATAAGACTCCCAGATATGTCACTGGCCTCATGAAAGAATTCAGGTGTCCTTTAATCTTCCACCGACAAGTCATCTAAATATGAAAGGGGAACTGCTGGACATTAAACTATTTCTAAACTCAAGCTCCTCACAGCCACCCACACTTGCCTCTTAGAATCCAGGGAAATCCCACAGCTCTGAGCATGGTTAGAGTGTCAATCTTAGACACTCTAAAGGTATTCTGATTCTTTCTCTCCCTCCACACCCATTCCTGTACTTACTTGCAGGCAAAAAATAAAACTTTAATTACACAGCCTTGGATAACATAAATGGAAGTTGGGTGTATCTCCTGAATATTGAATCTTCATAGAAAAACCAACCTGATTGTGCCTAATAATTAAAGGAGGAGAATGCAGCTCTTAGACTGTATATTAAATCATAAATTCCTAACTTTACAAAGCCCTCCAAATGAGGGGAAGAGGAACTACATCAAATACTGGATGAAATGTCCCTTAATTTGGGGATAAAACAGGGCATCCTTACTTGATTAAATCAAAAGCTGGTCCTTATTCACTCTGTCAGAACTAGTTTCTGTTGCAAAAGTACCAGTGAAAATGAATCACAGTAATTTTAAAAAGACAAATCAGTAAAATTAATTTTCCTTTCAATGATTTCAATTATAAGCTTAGTAAGTTCAAATAAGGCAGCATTACACTATAAGGATTAGACAAAAGACAATCTCAAAGCAATCACTAACATCCTAAATTCAATGATTTACACAGTATGTATCAAACAGCCCTGGTGTACCCATCTAATATCTCCTCCCAGAAAAAAATGCAGTTGGCTTATCTTCCATTTCTTTTCTAGCTGCTGTAAAATCAGTCATGTATCATAATGGTTATGAAGACAGGTTTCTGTTGCTTGTCTACTCTCATTTATATCCCACTTACCCCCCTTACATAACTCTGATCTTGGACGGGTTACTTTAATTCCTCTATGCCTGTTTCGTCATTTTTAAAAATGAATATAATAGTAGTGTTTACTTCAAGGATTTTTATGAAGATGAGTTAATTAATACATGTAAAGAGTTAGATCTACACATGCACATAAGAAGCCCTTAAAATGTTAGCTATTATTAGAAGTGATTCCAAACTTAGAAAGAAAAAAAAAAACAAAAGTTACGTATCATTATGATTACATGAGCTGTCGGTGAAACAAGTGTGGATCAAATTAAAAGTAACATAGAAAAATTAGTCTTACATTTGACTTCCAATGAAGGTTTTTTTCTGATATTCTGGCAATGCCTAACACTTACTTCAAACTTTAGAATCAGACGATGAAGAATTCCAGAGGTCTGTGGTCTAATGATTCTCAGAAATAGACTCCATGAAGGAAATCAAGAAATGAATGGGAATTACTCTCTTTATTCAGCTTTTCTGGAGTTGGTGTACTACTTAGATATCTGTGTTTCCGACAGCTGCATGTCTGCTGTAATTACAATGACCCAGAAAACAAAAAGGACTGAGTAACCAGCTGCCTTGATATGGCTGGACTGAGAAAGCCTTTTTAAGCATAATTTTTAATTTTAATTTTTTTAAATTTATATTGAGTTGAATATTGCTAAATGTGACTGATGAACTATAACCATGACTTCTTCTGCCAAATTTTCTGCCCAGAGAGAAATACTGATATTCATGGAAGTGATACCTGTTCTTTAGATGACAACAAAAAAATAGAAAATCAAAGAGGTATTGACATTTATGCTACTGATCCTCATGTTACAAAGCCAAATTGGGATTTAACCATCATGCAGGTAAAAGGATCAGAGAAGATGATCAAACTACTCTTCTTCCCCTGAGAGGCTACATTATCCATCCAGCTCGGCCATCTCCATGACGAAATAAGATGGCAAATGCCAGAACTTTGCTTTGCTTTATGGCCCTAGGGTGAGCATATGTTTTATTCTGCACACTTTATTACTTGTTAAAGACACACTATTCTGAAAACAAGTATGGGTTCATATGCCAAACATTGTGTACTTTCTATAGACAGTTTGAAGTGATTAAAGTCTCATTCACCAGTTGTTGTAAAGTGCAATTGTCCTCAACTCAGAAAAACAAAGAAAAAGAAACTGCTAAGATCTACAACTTCCCTCCTACTCCAGATCAAAGGAAACTCCAAGGCAGAAAATAAATATTTGGAAGTAAAATTTAAGAAAAGTCAAAATAGACCAAAATGAGATGAATGTTCTCTGATTTTTTTTCCAAACTGTTAACCTCCTGCTCAAACGAATATACTGGCACATGTTAAGGATCTATAAAGCACCAGAGTGAATATGTTGAAAACATAAATCCAAAAAATGACCTTCTATCTCTAAAATCTGTTCTTCCGGCTTCTTAGATGACATATTGTCCAACTCTGATAAACATATTTACAGAACAGGACTGTAGTGCTCCTTGCTCAAACACAAGACAGTTCACTGGTCAGTTAATAGTGAGATTTTTTTTTAAGATTTTATTAAGGTCCAAAATGAAAAATAGCTGGAACCCTGTAGCTACCCTTCTTGGAGTCCTGAATAATGCAGAATAACAGAAAAGATTTTCTAATATGAAAAGGCAACACATATATCATGAGCACTTATAAATTTGGGATAGCTTAAACACTTTCCCGTGGGAAGCACATCTTGACAGGACTCCGACTTTTATAAGCTGGTCTAGGGCTAAGAGCTCCCCCATAAAGATGATGCCAACGCCCTAATGCACAGCACATTAAGCCCTAATGAAACAGCTAAGTCCGCGTTTAACAACTCAGACCTCCATTCAGCAATGGTTTAAATATAAGCATAACAAAGCAGATTAAAAAGAAAGAAGCTGTAATTACTTTTTGAAGAACTCAATCTCTTGTCCTATTATTGGTCTGTATGTGAGCCTCAAAGGCTGAATACAGGTAGTAAAAATTACATGAAGGGCTTACCAACGTCACATCACTGTTTTTTCAAAACCTGAAGCATAGTAGTTGATAAAACATGCAGGAAAATTTTTTAAATGAGAAAGTTACATCCTGGTCAAGGCAATTAACTCAAAGGCAGTCATTATATCCTTTCTTTGTTGTTTTTCTTAGTAAAGAATCAACACCTTTTCTGATTTCAGGGCCTGCTACCTCTAGGTGCATGAGGGATCTGAATTTGACAGACTCAGAAAGACTGTCCAGGTTTTATAATGGGCCTTTAAAGTGATCTCCATTATTTGGCTGAGGCTCTATCTACTACACAGTTCAAAGAAGCACTGTTGTTTGGTACTATTTTGTTTCTAATTTTTAAGTCTTTGATTTCATTATTTGTATAAAAGTGGATATTGCCAATACAAGGATGGTGAAACTCCAATTAATCCCTAAATATATGTCAAATAATCTGAATTTGGAAGTTGAAATTTAAAAATTTTTTTAAATTATTTATTTTTCCCACTTGTATATCTCATGTTTGCATTCAAGTCAATTCGAATTATTTAAAACTACCCATACCAAACCAAAATACAGATCAAACCCACAGAGTTCTTAAGTCATCTACTTCTGGCTTCTGTTCCTTTTTTCTTGGCCTAAGATGTCATAAATCTATCATTAACCACCAACTGTCTTGACTGTTAAAGAAAAAAAAAAAGCCAGTTTCATTGAAAAAGATTAATGAATTGGTCATTTATCACTTCAATTAGCTTAAATTACAGATTTATATAAATAATTCCTGAAGTTGAATGACTGTCTGTAACACTCGTATTTACCAAACATCTTTTTATCAGAATACACACAAGCCATTAACTTACTCTAAGTTTCTGACAAAACTGCATTAAAGAGATTTTATCATCAGCATTTTATTTTCCACAGCTTTTAGTCCCCACACAGCTCAAGTGCCAAAGAAAGAAGCTCTCAAACAGCCTTTCACCAGCACAAATAACATGGGCTATAAAGGAATTTCAGATACACTTTTTTTTTCTGATATGATACACTTTTATTCATCTTATGCATATAGGGAAGCTGTTCGATATTTATTTCAGCATTAAAAATATTAATAAGTTACTTATCTTCAGACATGTTTCTGCATCCACCTCTAGTACATGTGCAAAATACTCAAGATGAGCATTAGGACTCAAAGTCTATTGAGTACTCTTTTCCTAAACTGAAGAAAGTTAACTGTCTTCGGTCTTATTTCTAAATACAATTGTTTCTTTGAAATAATCACCCACTTTTTTCAGATTGCTTTTCTGTTTTTAGCTATATTATTTCCCTTTGAAAAAAACCTGATCTTAACTTGATTATCTTCCTTCATGCTATTTCCTACCACTGTCTCTCTTCTCTGCTGCTGCAAAGGACTTAGTGGAAGCCTAGCCTGGGATCAGCTGTTTTATTTCTAGTTCTATTAGTTCAAACTCAGATAGCTCACACATCTGTTTTATTTCTAAAATCACTGCCCAGGAAAAGTGTCCAGCTCATTCTACCCAAACATAAACTTTACTATAAATAACTAAGAACCTAACAAATAACTGTTTGGGGAAAATGGAAGTGTGTTTAAAAATCTGAATTCTTCCAAACTATAGGACTTAGTAATCTTCGTTTTAGAGCCTTCCTGACAGCCCAATCAACTTCCCTCAGAAGTTGTCCCCAGAGTGAACACACTGAAACTCCTGCCGGAAATCCAGGTATTAACATCATATTACTTGCTAATTATAAAACACCATTTCACACACTGACATTATTCACTTCTAACCCTTTTATCTAAAACACGTATTTGCTTTCCGATCACAGTTTGACAGCAGAGTGTATCTGACATAAGACAGTAAAATGATCTTTAATAAGGCAGCAGTTCAAAGCATGAAGCTTTCATGCATAATAACCATGTTGGCTTAATTTGCTGCTCCACAGAAATAATTCTATTTGTGGAAATTCACAAAGTAAGATGGAATTTTTAAGAGAGCTTTACAAAGATGAAACTGACTTTTAAGGGTTCTTCTTTGTATCTCCCTTAAAGTGATAAGATTGCTGTTCTGACATTTTTAAAGGACTTGGAAATGTCTGATTCTTCTTACGAGCACTACAAAATATGTTCCCTACCTGTTATTTATAACCCCTTGGCCTGCCTGCCTTAATTGGCACTAGGTCAACAGAAAGGTCTACAGCAAATGTGCTGTAGCTATTGAATTGATAAAAATGATTGATATTTTAAGACTTAGGAAGCCAAATAAATGTGATATGACTTCATTAATTCTCTAGCAGTTTTTCTAATCATTCCTAAAGAAGGTGAATATTAAACTTAAGATGTTTTGAAATTCCCTGGCCTAACAATACAATCTACAGACTGTAACAGAAATTCACACACTTTCTCAAGCTGACCATAGGTTTCAACTATGCTGAAATTGCTAAAATGAAATAAATACATTTCTTTAGAGCCAGTTCTACATTCATTTTACTTGAAATGGTAATTTCTTTTTATTTCACATAATGTCATAAACTAAAGACAGAAGAATAGACCAAAAAGATAAGCTAGTAATAAAAGTAGAAATTTAATAAATTATTACTAAATGCTTTCACGAATTATTACTTTTTTTAGAAGTAGAGAAGAATGCTTTTTTGGCCCGATCAAGGTCCTTCTGGTGTCGTCAGTACTTCCAACCACTTTGACTTCTTTTTAGTCAATTAAAATTTATTTCCAAATTTTTATGTGCAATTATGTTGTAAATGTATTACTTTTCAGGCATAGATCTCTACAACTGTTAATACAACCCAAATCTACTCCAATTTGACCTTTGGCTGAGCATAAAATCAAATCCTAATCGAAGACACAGGACCATCGCTTATGGAAACCGTAGCAAAAGATTTATAATCTAGGACACAGCATGGATCACTATCATGTGGCACCATAAAGATTACTGACAAATTTGGAAAACTGTGAAAACATTAAATTACTGTGGAATGTCTGGGCATACGAAGACTTGCTAATTCCATGAAAAAACTCTTCCCATCCTAATAGAACCATTGGGATTATTCTCTATGATGAGAGGCTAAAGACAACTCAAAGCTATGGAGAGTATCCATCTCTTCTGCTGGATCTACCAGGCTACCCCCTTTGGTATTGGGAGTTTGATTTTAAGAGGCATATAAAAATTCACACTTCATTGCTAATAACTTCTCCTGTACAAAGAAATCACAATACAAAGCACAAACCTGTACATCATAAGTTCCATTTAGTAAAACGGGCCTTGAAGAATTGATGTCCTGCAGCACGCCAGAAAGCACAGAACGGTTGACCTTCTGGAAGTCTTTGGAATGGCTGAACTGCACCATGTTGTGAAGGGCCAAGATTTTGCTGTCCAGCTCAGCATCCTGCCTGGTGCGGTTATGCAGTCCTAAGTGATACTTTCGGAAGTGCTTAATCAGATCTGTGGGGTCGTTGCCATAGTAACCATAGCCACAGATATTGCATTTAAAGTCCTGAAGCTCTGGAGACAGAGGTGCCGGCTCTGGGTTGTCATTCACCAGTAAGTCAGTTTTGGATGTATTCAGTCTTACACCCCCATCTGAAGGCACTTGTGGGTTTTTTGAGGCCACTGAAACCGGGCTTGAGCCTTGACCACTCTGCCCTGTTTCCTCGGGAGCCTTTGGTGACATCTTATCATCTTCCTTTGTCTCCAGTGAGTCCCCTGATGGGGTGCAGGCCATATCTTGAGGGTCATCTGCCTCTGCTCTTTGAGGAGACTTCAAGGGCTCACAGACTCCCCCAGCAGCTGGAGATGAGAAAGCCAACATATTTCTATCTGTCACCTCATCATGTGGGTAGGAGGAAAGGTTTCCTCCCTTACTGGGGCTTTCATAATTGAAGCCAGCCTTCTCACTCAGGACAGAGCTTTTTAAGTCCTTCTTCCTGCTAAAAGCTGGATCTTGGACATGCAAGATACGTTCCTCCTCGTGGTTTAGTTCTGCAGCATCAGTCTGATCCGTATTTTCTGACATCTGATCTGCAGGCAACTCGTTGGTCTTCCCAGAGAGCTTGCTTTCTGCACCAACAGGCTCCAGGGTCTGGCCCTCGCCTTCACTAGCAACGTTTCTCAGAGGGGGGTTCTTTTTCCGGACCATATCTGCAACAAGGCAAGGAAAAGGATGAGACAGCATTACTTGAAAGCTGTAGACATGTAATCTAATCTAGAACATTCTACTCAAGCTGTTTAAGGCTTTTTAAGGCATATAATAAAAAAAACTTCCTCTAGGAAAAAATATCAGTTTAAAAATATAAAAAATCTGAAGCTAAAGCAAACAATTTTACATTTAGAATTATTTTTGTCACCGAGTGGCTCATTTATTATTTTAAAATGGGTTTATGAATACCAAATTAGTCTTTTATCCTTTTTATTAATTATTCTTGCCTGCCAATTAATTTTTTGCTCAATTTCTTTCTTCAGTTGTAGTCAGTTATATATGGTTATATATTTATACATGTTATATATTATGTGTAATATGTACACATTATGTTTACAGAACGTATATACATGTTTATGTTTATAGAATATGTATCACATGCTTATTTATATATGTATTATGTGTATATAAACAACATAAATTGGAACTCAATATTGTTACACACTGTGCAACCAAGGTATAAATATAGTTTCAACCAATATATCCTCATAGAAGATAGAAACAGCATGTTATAAACAAAGTGAAAACTGCACCATCACTTTCAGGAATGGAGGATAACAAATGTTTTCATATCTCTCCTCCTGATAAATTTATTTAGGCCCCATATCTGGGGCCTGTCTAAAAGTCAGGAGGAGGCCCTGGTACACATCACAGTGGCCAGGCTGGGTTTTACTAAGACAATTCAGCATGACGGGGAACCTAACTATATTCTGGGTTTCTATGAACAGTCTGGTGAAAACAGTACCAATTTCACCATCAGGATCACAGTAGACGTTGACTGAGGTAAAATATAAAATTGAACCATATGACACGGGCATGTTTTAGCTCAAAATGACAAAACATTAGCCATTTCCTATGGTTCACCTTCACATGCTAGCTGAGCTGTACCTTTCGAGTTAGTGGCATCAGTGGGCAGGGTCAAAATAAGAAGACTGTGACAAATTCCTCGACTGGAGTCTAATAGATCAGAACTCTAAGGGTATAAGGATACAAGAAACAATTTATGTCGTGTCAATAAAAGAATGCAGTAACAAAGGCTAGTGGAGAACAGAGGTTCATGGCCTATGTTCCCTAATCCTCCAGCTGAAAAACTACAAGTATAGGATGAGTCGTCACTCCTAATGTTTCTTGGAAAACTCCACCTGTGACTAATAAAACAGGCCTTCTTTACTAGCTGACTCTGCTTCAAGGACAGATTTAACAGAGTTAGTTATACCATGATTATCCAACTGTCCTGACAAAATCCAAATCAATAACATGTTTTAATCATTTTCACCTATAATTTGTCACAAGCACTGAGGAGCCACACTGGCTTTGGGTATGTGGGTATACCTTTACAAATATACCTTTTATATACTGAAAAGCTAGTCAAGCAAAATTTTTATCATATGAATCACTGAACCAAGAGAACACACCAGTTAGAATATAAGCAATCATTTTACAAGGTAAAAATTCACTTCACTGAATAATGTCAAAAATAGCATAACCGTACTTAAGAAAGTACACTGCTCTTCTCATACAGTAATAACGTTAGTCATCAAATATCCACAGAATCTCCCTTTTGGAACAAGATATCATGCAAACAAATGAACAATAGAACCAAAGGATAAAGGGTTGAGGTTTCAAGAGAGAGTGATGGCCACAAGGCGGTGCAAACCTGCCTGGCCTCCCAGGCTGAGGGGGGAAAGACGGCCTTCACCTTAGTGCCATTACCATTAGGCCCCGAAATTAACTAAGCTAGGGAGCCATCACTTAAAAATGAAACACTGGCTGACTGATTTACTGTTTTAATGTCTTATTTGTGGATGTCAACGTTTTAGGAGGCCTCTATTCCTCTGTCAGACGTGACAGACCTTGGGAACTTGTACTAAAATAAGGAAGGCTGTGCAACAATTTTACTGGTAGTCCACAAAGGAAAACTAAAAAGGAAAGGAAAGAAAGAACAAAAGAGAAATTTAAGAAATCAGTTATCACTTAAAATAGGAGAATTTGAGTAAAAAAATAATGCTGTTTTAACTTGTCTAACAGGAAAGGACATTCTAGTTTATAGAGTACCAGCTATCCCTACATATAAAAATGTGATGATTTGATATATCTCTTGCTGTTTACTCCAGAATTTCCTAAGATTGTTTGTTGTTTCCATTATACACAATGTCTTTAAAATATTGCAATACAATCTTTCCTTGGACAAATACTGAAATGCCATATCATTTGTATTTTAAAATTTTATCCTTAATGTAAATAAAATCTGACAATAATGCATCAATATGAAATAAATACGGTTACACAGAAAAGATAAATATCCATATGAAAGGTAGGATTCATGATGAAATGAGGATGAAATAATGCAATTCATTAAGATTATCCTCCCATTAAAATGAAGAGAAAGTAGTTTATGTTCATAAATTAATGTCAAGGTGATTAAATAGCAAGAGAACTAAGACAAAACACTTACAAAGGAATACTTATAGATATATTAATATTGAAATTTTGAACTTATTTCTTCAGAATAAAAATTGGATTCTGTTGACTTATTGTTATCATGAGGAAAAGCAATGGACCATAGTTTAAAAACTACTAAACCAGCATCTATAGTGACAGAGAAAAAGTATGATTTAATTAAATTACTATCCTTTCAATTACAGTTCCTCCTTCTACCCCAAAAAAAGACCTTTAGATTCCATATGACTCACTGACTCCTTATGCTGAACAGAGCCCTTAATAATATACATGGCAAAGAATGTTAAACTGCTGAAACTTCAAAGAAGTATCAGAAGGGTCATTTGTGTTTTATTTTTTGCTGTCGGGGGGAAGAGGCATGTTCTTTTTAGTTGCTTTAAAAAAAAACATCATGGTTAATTTAGTTGACTATACTTTGAAGTAGTTATAGAAAAATAATTTTTTACTGAAATTATATCACCGTAATTTTTCAGAATAACATACTATGTAAATATAAGCGCATTTGCAATACTTCTAAATGGAAGAAACTCCCCTAACAAGTCATCAGTTAGATACTGTAAGAGACTATAGCCACCCTCAAGTTATTATCTTTAAGACAAGTAACAGATTGCATGATGTTTTACTGTGTGCCAAGAACTTTTCCAGTTAACATTTTCACTTGAAAAAATAGATCACATACTTGTAAAATCATACCCAGCATTGACTTCATAAGGCATGTGGCTTTAGAGTGCTTTTTACAATTATTAATTCTATTAGTCAACTAGCAGGAGGCTAACGCAATTGTCTTAGAAGATGCTCGGAAGACATGGAAGACATTTTGAGAGCTGATCTGTAAATCTGCAAAACAAAGCAAAAAAAATATTTTCCTTCCTAAATGATGTAAACATACTTTCATGTTTCATACCTAAAATACATTAATATGCCAGCACCACAGCGCTGCTTGAAAGATACCTGATAAAAGCACGAGCAGACCCTGACCAAGAGCTTCCCTCCCCTGGGTTTTAATAAAGCAGCAGGAGAAGGAGGAACATGATATAAGCAATTACAGAAGTCATTTTCACAACAGACTTTAATGTTGGTGAACTTATTTAACCTCTAAAACCCCCTGAGCCTAAGGACCATACTTACCTACAGTGGGGTGGGGATAAAAGATTGAATTCGTAAACATGGAGGGGAATGGTTCTGGAAGAGACAAAAAGTGCACTTGCTGCTATTACACGGTCCCAGCTGAAGACCAGTGGCCCCGACAGTCTCTTCCAGATCGAGCACCAGTGTCTGCCATGTGGCCAAGAAAAGAACTATTTCAATGCCATCAAGAATTCTGCATCAGATCCATGTAAGCCTTACCAACAGCTATAGAACATTAAGCACTATCACGTGTGTGATCTTTTTAGCTATTTTTAGTAGTCTTCTATTTTCACTCTTGATAAATAAGCTTGTAAAATGGTGACTGAACTAGCTTTAAACCCTTACTATAACACCATTTTAATAATCTGAATGAAACTATTGAGGTAGATATTACTTTAATGGTCATAATATAAACAGATGCATATATACATACACATATATATATATATACAGATTACTATAAACATATATGCATGCATATGTGTATATGTGTATATATATATGTGAGTATATGTGTGTGTGTATGTATATGTGTGTGTGTGTATATATATATATGTGTGTGTATACTGGCATTTTGAACTTCTTTTGGTAGTCAGTCTGTGAGAAATCAGCAGCTCTATTTTAATTCATTCTACTGTACAGCAATATCTCACAGACTACCAAAGGAAGTTCAAAATGCCAGTTACAGTAGGTCTACTATAAACAACCATTAAGATAATGAGGCTTAAAGTAAATTGGACAAGGTAGAGTTGAAGAATCTAAGTGAGAGCTACAAGGCTCAAAATGGCTAACTTCAGTCTTCCATTTCATTGTAAGATAAAAAACTGACCTGGGAGGTGTATAATAAACATCTCCACATTTCCATCATTCTTGACCTATACAAATATATGACATGTCCCTTTAACAGTGGAGCTAATGTGAATGCATATTACCTGCCAAGATATTTAAGTAGTTAAAAATATATTTAGCTTCCTAAAAATGCTCTATGTATTAATTTTCATTACTGAGATGTAAGACATCCCATGCAAAAAATCTGAATTTCTATTCTTATTTCCCTCTAAATTGAAACTTAAATCTAAAAGCTTTCTTTGAATTTTTAGTAAGAGTTTATTATAAAAAACAATAGGATACTGTAGTATTTCTATGCTACAGTATCAGGGAAATTTATGCAGTGGAAATAATCAACATTATAGCTTAAAATGTAACTCTGCCAACTACTTTATCACAGTGATTATAATGCTTATATATAAGGGAAAAATCCTTTTTCTGTAGGAGACTGACTCACATTCTCAGAATGGCACTCTCAGGATCTGAGTTTTCTATTATTACTTAGATATTTTGAATTAACCATTAATTATTTAGATTTGTTTGATATATACATTTTACTTCACAGATGTACATTTATGAAATATTATTCCAAACAAGCTTGCAATAGATAATCAAATGAATTATTCAATCAAAGAAATCAACTATCACAGTAATTTTTAAAGGAGAACTGAGATGAGAAATAGGATTTATTTTCATTAGATGAGAAACTCTTTGAAGGTAAGAGATAGAAGTTCTATTTTCTTTGTAGCATCTGACCCCAAACAAAGAATCAAAACCTAAGGAGACAGAATGGCATAGCAATCAATCACATGTCCAGTTTCTGAACCCAGTTCAAATAATCTGCTGATGTGATCAAGGGCAAGCCTCTTCATTTCTCTGAGCCTCTATCTTTAGCCCTATAGTGAGGGAATTACAATAAATTATTTCTAAACCACCTCCTGGCTCTAAGACACTATAGTGGTTCTGGTTAATGACTTATGCACTTCAGTTTTACCTTAGAAAATCTTTGTCCAATTTCCTTGAAAGACTATAAAATATTAAACCATCAACAACTCAGGGTGGCATAAATACCACTGATGCCTAACATTCAGTCAGTTACCAATTTTTTCTAACATTAATTCATTCATTCATTCAATAAATGTATATCCAGCATCAGTTATGTGCCAAACACATCCAGAAAGATGACTTGAATTTTATTATTCATCATGAATTTAAGGAAGGATACTTTTAAAAAGCAAAGAAAAAAGATTATTAGGAGCACCTTTTTCTAAAAGAAAACTGAAATTTTTGAGTATCTTTCCAGATATCATTTCAACTAGGTGCACTTCCAATTGATAAGATTCTCTCTATATATACACAGACACACACACATAAACACATCTTTATTTGTATGTATTTAAAACCTGAACAAGACTAAAAAGTTAGGGGAGCAAGGCTGTGTAATTTGACCTCATTCTCAAATCCTGCAAAGTATTATTATTATTATAAGTAGCAGTTCTTATCATCATAATATATAAGACCAGATGATATTTTCTTATTGTTTTTCCAGATAATAAAACTTTCAAGTGTTTGAAATCAAAGCTAAACACAAAAAGAAAAGACATGATAGCCTTCTTCTTAATATATTTCTTCTATGCTTGTTTGTATCAGCAGCCTAGGAGTACTGAGTTATTAATTACACATTTCACGTAGCTTTTATTTAAAAATTAAAAAGAAAGAAAAAAATAGCAAATTGTTTCTTTTGATCAAAAGTCTCCCACAAAGAATTTAAAGAATTAAGCAAGTGATAGCAAAATAAAAGGAAGGTCAAGTCTTGGGCCTATAGCAAACTAGATAGCTTCCATATGAACAATACATAAAGTTCAGTTTTTAAAGAACATATGTGTTTGCTCATTGGTTTAGGAAAAAAAGAACACTTGAATCCTGTCTACTCCATATATACAGATCAAAATCAGATTGCTTAAGTGAACTATAAAATGCAAGAGAACATTGTTTATCCAATTCATAAACCCAGGAATTGCTGAAGGAGTTTAAATGTTTTCTCTTTCCAGGGCAATACTTCAATGGTAGATCGCTTTTTTTGTAAACTGCTTCAAACTTCATAAACCCAATGTCAGTTCCTGTTCTTTGCTATCCATGTCTATTTAATGTGCTCTCTCTGAATTGATTGTTCCCGAATCCTTAAAGGTATTTTTGGACATCTTAAATCCTGTTGAGATTTAAATGTCATCACCTTCAAACAACTCCCATCAAATAAATCTCTTATTAATTCACATCAAATTAATCCAAAATGATTGCTTCTATTAACATATGCTTCAGAGCACAAAGCCCATTAATAGTCATGTGGACACTAGAACCAACCCAAGCCTCTCTGAGATAAAATGCACATTATTTAGATATCCTATTTCAAAGAGATTTGATTCTAGCCCAAACACATTTTATTAGGCTTTTATTTCATCACCCAATGCTCTCTATATTTTAAATATATCACTATAAATGTACCAGTCTAGGTAAAGAGAGATAGTCTGATAAGTAATAATGTCATATGTGCCAAAATTAGTCTCCATATATTCATATACATCTTAAAGAATTGCATTGACCACCTTTTATAAGAAAATTACAAAAATGTTTTGCCTATAAAGACTTTATGCTAGAAGTCTAATTGAAACTGTAGAATACATCTGAAAAAAAAATGAAGCACGTATCTGTTTCACTAAATAGGGTAACTAAAATAGATCAAGTATACATCATGGATTATCAAAAGGAAAGGGGAATTGATTATTTTTCTATTCACAACAGGTGAAAGGCAAATGCATTAAAAACTCTGATTTGAATAAGATCACAATTTCACTAAGCAAATTAAGAAACATTACCATTCATTTCCTCACACATGTCATTTTTCCTTTTCCCTCTCAAAGAAAAAAAAAATTCAAAATAATCTAAAATGACAACTGTTGATTCAAACAGGCCAACCTGACTTTGCATGTGTGCATGGGCCAGGCATAACTTCATCCTTCTTTGTTAAACCTAGAATATTTCAACTGGTCCAGGGACAAAGAGCCAAACAGAGAGCACTTAATTTTTTTTAAAAACTCAGAGAAAGGTGTAAATCATCTATTTATCTTGATGGTTATGAGGTGAATTGACATTTTATTTGTATGTAAATTAGATTTCCACTGATAACAGAAATGTGGGCATAGTGCCTTACAGGATTGCCTTTAACTTTTTTCCCAGCATTTGCTGAAAAACATTTTTGCATATTAAAGTAGCTTTATAGTAATATACTGATATTGCATTGTCTATTTTCTAACTTGTTATTCAATAGAAAAGGAAAATCTCAATTATTAACTCAATTCAACAATACAACTGGCTAAAATCTGTCTCGGGTCTTTCCTAACAAATCTGCGTCAATCACTGCAAATCCATTTGGTAAATTAACATGCATATACAGTATAGAGAATCTAATGGAGCCGAGTGGCTATTAGGCTAGATTTCAATTTTTTTAAGAGCAGCAAACTAGGTACAAGATTAAAACAAATGTTGTAAAAGCATATTAAGAGCTTATACCTTAAGAGCTTATTGCTTATACGGTCATAGATACATACTTAAAACATATATGCATGTGTTAAATGTGACATTTAACATAATGTACTATTTAACATATAGGTATATGCTGTATATAACATATATGTGTGTTAAATACATATATGTTACACAGTCAAAGTGAAGAGAAGTTTGAGCCACCATATGCAACAATTCTTTCTCATTAAACTGCTAACTTGCAAACCACTTTGCTCATTCCCAAAGTAACATGGGAAGTAATTAAAAAGGTCTCATCCATCTGTGGACAAGTAAGTCCAATGAGCGAACCATAGCAATGTCCAACAGGTAAGACACAAATATCATGAGAAATCCTAAAATGCATACAGGCAAGGCAAAGGAATTAGAAATAAATAAAGTATTGCTATATATGCAAATTCTAAGAGTCAGGGATCTTTGTTCTGTATGCATTCTTAAAAGTCTATTTAAATCAATAAACAGTACTGATGTATATCTTTCACACTGTGTAATGAATACATACTAATGACATGAAATATGGTTTAGATATCACCCCAGTGAGCGGTAACTGCTTACTGTAACCAGTATAACATAATTTTCCTTCATAAAAACAAAGTATACACACACACACACACACGTTGAAATCACTTTTCTTTTTTGTGAGGTAACTGAAATTTGCCAAAGAAAACTGATCACTTTTTAAATTCTATATGTTTGAAAGCAACTTCTGAGAGACTAAGTTAAACCATGTTTTCCTGGCTCTGAGAATGAGGAAAGTGTGATGTATGAAAAAAGGAAAGTACATGCAGAATCCCTTCATAATTTGGGTAGGTAACAGGCTTAGAAACCTTCAGCTGTCAGGAGTCCTTTTGAATATACCATTATTTCAGCACATTCTGCCTATGCTCAACCCAAGGTTAGCTAGGCTTTCTCTGGGACTTTACTATGGTAACTATTTAAGCACAAATGACAAGAAGTTCAAGAATGCTCTCCATGTTTCTCCTTGGTATTTGTTTCAAAAAAAAGAAATGTAAAAAGGTTCCTTGGTCAAATTAAGTTTAGTAGAATTGTGTACATATTATATCCCTTCTTTGGAGATCCACAATGTACATTAGCAATTATATCTCTGAAGGGTCCTGGGGGTGAGGAGTGGGGAGTCTATTCAATTTGGATTGGAATTTCCCACTCTCCTTGGGCATTACATCACATAATGCCACTTACCAACAAAACTAATGTTTTGCTGAACACAGAGGGAAATGCTGCTCTATTTTAAAGCACCTGTAATATCTTTAAATAAAAGAGTATTCTTTCACTAATGTGGCAAGAAAACTAAGATGCACTGATCTAAAATGGATCATTTTTGAAGGGATGATTTTCCTCTGTTATTTTTTTTTCCAGCAGGTTACCAAAATGAAGAGAAGAGGAGGGTCCTTATCATAAAAGATTCAGAATCAGCATTTTATAAGACTGTAATGGCAGAGGATTATAGCCATAATTGAACATTGATGAAAAAAGCCAGGAGGTAAACATCTCTGTACAATCTGATTTTGGATGTCCAAATACACATGCATAAACATATATGAGTATGAACTCAATGTTATCTCTGAGCTAAATAGTTTACTCAGACATCATTGCATAAAGAAGTCCTCATTTTTTTCAGTTATTACTTCTAATGTTGTACATGACAGTGATCAGTTAAAACACTACGACCTTCGAAACTAAATTTGTCTCATTCTTTTACAATGACTTAAATTTTATCTGATTAAAATTAAGTCAGGAGCCAAAATATGGTGAAGAGTTTAGTGAAATATGCAAAGAGATTAGAGAGAGACCCAGGATTGCATTGAAGAATTTACAATTCATATAATTACTATCAGTAGTTCTTAATTGCTTGTAGATACCTGAGAGAGAGTATGTCTAGCCCACACGCTCCTCTCTGAGTATTAATAAATCCCACTTCTCCTAACTACTCAGTCTCCATCTGAAGATGTTCACTGTGCCCATTACAAAGGACAGAAAACCAATGTCTGGGCCACAGTCAAAAAACATGTGTCTAATGTGGACCCAGTACATGATTGCATCCCTTTGTAGTATACCTTGATATCAGTCTGGCTCATGTGTCTAGGTGGTGCAGAAGAGAAATGAAGCATGCAGAGAGCGGTCTCCCCATCTTACTCTTGCAATTCCCAGGTTCCATCCTTATGGGCTCTTGGATTTTGTTTTATTGTTATTGTATCCCATACCCCCAAAGATTAAAACATAAGAATAAAAAGAGGCTAGGTAGATGCCAAAGTAATACTGAAAAAGGGAATTAATTCTAAGTTCATTTTAAACACAAAGGCAGAGCTGGTAGTGAGGTCATGGTGAGGTCCAAGTCTGAGAGGATTACCAAGTAATCCCAGTTACTTCTGGGCCCCAGACTCCTACTTTATACATTCACCTAGAGATGAAGAACAGTGATTTGATATATATGTTCAGGGCTGTGGAATTGGTTAGAGCAGAAATTAGCTCACTCATTAAATATTTGGTATAGGAAATCTCATCAGTCTTTGCATACAAGTTCAACATAAACTTAAGAATCTAATAAACAGACGCTCAGATACACATACACACGCACACATACACACACAAAAAAAAACCCACACCCTTTTAGAAAATATTTTTGCCACCTACACCCCAATTAGTAATTTCTTTTCTCCATCAGTCTTGCTGCGGACATCTGTCATAAGAGAGGAAGAGTGTATGTGTTTGTGTATATATGTATGTATGTATGTAGGTAGGTAGGTATGTATGTGTGTATGTATATATACATATTTTTCCAGATTCAGGTGTTTTATAAATAGTTCCTTCAAAACCTAATTGAATGTTGAAAGAAATCGAAAGTCAGAATTAGACTTTTGGCTTTCATTTTTATTAACAATTCTTTGAGTAAGATACTATTATTTTCACATTTTACAGGTGAAGCAACTGAGATCTAGAAAAGTTACCGCATGGAAGAGCTGGGTCTGAGGGAACTAAAGCCATGTGAGACCACTTGGTGCCCATTACATTTCTCATAAACTCTGTACTGTTTTTATGAACACAACTTAAGCAATGTATGCACAGATATAAAAGCAAAAGCACTGAGAAACTTATTGGAGAATACAATCTGACAAGACAACATTTCACAAAGATTGCCATCAAATGTACTCGATTGGTTCTATAGTTTTGTCAAGTAAATACACAATCTTCTCAATATTCTCACAGACTATTAGGTTATCTTAACTTTTGGATTGGCCTCATAATAGTTACCACATCACTAAAGTTGCCAAATGATTCAAGTCTCCAAATGGATTCACTTCTATGAAGCTTCTGTAATTCCCCAAAGCAAAAGTGAGTGTTTTCCACTATCATCTGTGGCAATTTATGTATATCCTTTTAAGGGACCTGCCACACCACATGGTTAACTACATGCTTCTGTCTTAGGCTACCCCACTGGACTGTGAAGTCCCCTTCAGGCCAGAAAATATCATTATTAATAGTATTAGTTAACTCAAAATATGAATAAATATGCATTCATACACATGACTCTGTTAATCAAAATATTGATATATAGTAATTCATATATTTAAATATAAGTTTTCTTAAGATTCTCAAGCTTTTCCAAGTGAACACAATCTGAGGATAGAACACATTCCATCATTAACAATGACACAGTATGATAATGATTATTGGAGAAAAAGAGAGTAGCATACTAAGGCAAGGGAAATATATATTTAAAAAGCCAACATAGTCCTCCCCACTGAAACTAGCCTACTACAAAGTAACCACCCAAAGAAGTTCTTACTGGATGCTTGGACATTAGCACACTTAGAAATTTCTGCATACTGCTTATCTCTGCAAGTAAGTCCTGAATCTCTTGGCATTAAATAGACTTGTAAGAATAAAAGCCAGAATAATGCTAAAGTTGATTCATCAACATAATTAATAACAAACCAAGATATACAGGGACTTAAAGCATCAATTTTGTCATTATTTAGGCTGTAAATAAGAATCAACTAACCTAGCTCAAGATCCCTGTTCACAAAGCAATAAATGCTAAGATGGTGAGAAAAAAGGATTACTAAATTTATTTTTTTAAATTGTGAATCACAATTATGTTGATTTGATTTGGGTTCTATATATGTCTATATAACCTTACATACTGAAAATATTTGTAGAATGAATTACATAGAGGAAGGTGCATCAAGAAAATAAACACTCTCTAGTACTATTTCTATAACAATGTTACTGTAATCAGTAAAATGAATATATATAAATTCATATATCTGTTTATTTGTTTATTTATGTTCTATACAGGAATACTATATGGTATTTAATGTATTTATTAAATATATAATAAAGTTTCTATAACTACAAGCATTTGTAGATATAATACTTTATTTTTTGGTATCATTAACATACAATCACGAGCAACATTGTAGTTACTAGATTTTCCCCCAGTATCAAGTCCCCACCACATACCCCATCACAGTCACTGTCCATCAGCATAGTAAGATACTACAGAGTCACTACTTGTCTTCTCTGTGCCATACTACCTTCCCTGTGCCCCCCACCATGTTATGTGTGCTAATCATAATGCCCCTTATTCCCCTTATTGTAGATATAATACTTAATTACAAATTTTTCACCATGCATTCTCTATCACCCCAAAATTTGAAATATTCTGTTCTAATAGCATAATATGTAAAGATAAATAAAAGTTTGTTTTTTCAAGGACTAGGCTAGGATATAAAGAATACAAAAAGTCTCAAACATCTGGATTAGACTCCTAGCAACTTAAAAGTACGTGAATGACATAAGACCAGAAGTTCAATTTTAAAGTGTACACAAAGCACATGTGCGCACATATACACACACATTCACAAGAGTACTCATCAACTGAATTGTCAAAACTAGAAACTCCCAAATGCACATTAACAGAATAGATGAAAAACTTGTGATATATGACTGAACAATGGGATGCATGGTCCTATAATACAGCATCATACTGCAGTCAGTATGAACAAACTAGATACAACAACATGGATGAATTCCACAAACATGATGCTGAGGGTAAGACATCAGACACAAAAGAATGTATACTTTTAATACACATGAGTGCTATACTTAAAAGCATGTAAAGTTCAAAAACAAACAAGACCAACCTAAAATGTAAGGAGTCAGGAAAGTGATTAATTCCTGGGAGAGGGAAGGGAACAGAGAACAGAAGAGGGGAGAAGAGGGCTTGTAGAATACTACTGGCAATGTTCTATTTCTTGACATGAGAGGTAGTTACACAGTGTATTTATTTTGTAATGACTCATTGAGCTAAGACTCAGAATTTGTGCATTTTTTGGCTAAAAAGTGTATGTGTGTAAGAGAGAGAGAGCTATTGTTTCAGTGAAACAGCAGTTGCTCTGCAGGGACCATGGAGGAATATATTGAGAAGAAACCTTTCAGCTTCTGTATTTTGATGGGCAAAGAAGCAAGACAATGTACCGAATGCTGTCATTGGTTCTCAGACTGAGCTGCAGGGCACAAAGGGCCCAGATGTGCCAAAGTAGGCAACAAAGTGGTACAAGAAAGACAAGAAATGAAGAGAGAAGATGAAGAATTCTAGACAGAAGAGATTTGGAAGAGTAAAAGGTTCAAGAAGAGATCAGAGGCAAAAACAAGGTAACAAATAAACAGGAAAGAGGAGAGCTCTGTCATTGATACTGCTGGTGATTGTGCCAGAGGGGACAAAGCAAAAACACATATATCTGCAGTTACTAAATATATCATTAAGATAGACTACATCAATCTGAGCACAGAGACTAAGCAAAGGTGGATGAGAACTAGCATTTTTTGAGTGTCTATTACATACCAGCCATTTTCTTTTTTGGCTCACATAATTTTTTCATTTGGTCTTCATTGAACGCCTACAAGGAGTTGCCTATTGTAGAAATGAGAAAACTGGAACTGAAAAGGGTTAAAGTCACCAGCTTACCTTAGAAGACTGGATGGAATAGATGAAAAACAGCCAATAACACAACACTGTGGCTCTTTCAGAAAATTCACACATCTCAGTTCTGAGTATATTTATAAGGCTGAATAAATGCTGTGTTTAAATAAAGTATGGCAGATTCTACCTATACCTGAAGTAGTTGTTCTCAATTTATGTAATAAGGTATATTCCAGTTCACAAACTGAATGATGGTTGCTTCTCATCTTGCATAAAAAATCTAAGTTAATAGGTAAAATTCTATCAGTTTTAAACTTTCCATCTGGTTAATATTTTTTTAAGACTTTGGCTTCTGTTATCACGTGGCTTCTAAAGAGGCATGAACTAATGTTAACAGAGAAACTTGAAAATATTATTTCTTAAAACAATCTCATGCAGCATGTAGTATTTTTTGTAGGTACAAGCAGACATACAATACAATCACATTTTAGCCTACAGAAGTTGTGCCAGGTTTGTATAAGATAAGTTAATACTATTTCATGGAGTTCCTCAAAGAGAATCATAAAGTCCAAGAATACAATCACCTACAGAAGCTTAAGAGCCTTTGGTTTAAGCAGAATAAGAACTGGTTGGCCAGCCCCGCATCTACTGATCCTGTATGTGTTCTGGATGTCAAAGCATTAATGTTTATATATTTAACTGCTGGCTACAGGAAACAAGGTTATGCATGGATGGGAAAAAATGTTTGTAAAGGGAGCAACACAGTGCTTAGAAAACCGTGGCACTATGCAGTATTATTTAACGTGAAATGCTTCCATTAGTTCTATGAACGTTTTGTGACACAGTATTTCAGAACAGTTTTACCTAGTTATTCCAAAATCAAATTACTGCAGAGTTCACCTAAACAAACAATACTGGTATCTGGTAATATTATTATTATCTTCATACCTGTAAATGATGCCTTGTTTATTTAGCTAGCCTACAAATCAGGGTGCTATTCAGCAAACAGAAAACTATTACCAAAGCAACTTCATGAAAAAGCTAATCTATCATGAGAGTGACATCAGTACTTTCAATCCTGTTATAACATTAAGAATGCCCTGTTTTAATACTGAAATAGAACAAATTATATTAAAAGTGAGACATTACAGAAGTCTTTAAGAAAATTGTAGCCTACTAAGTGTTTATCATAATCTGCAAGGAAGTAAAACAGGTTGTAGGCCCCAAAACATCCTGCCCTGGTTCATGGAAATTGAAATGGAATTCTCCTTCACGAAGTGGCATCAATGCGGTCCACATGTGCTAAAAGAACCGTGGAAGACCATGGTGTAAAACAGTAAAAAATATAAAAAGTAAAACAAACAAACAAACACATGAAATACTTCTGATAGTGCTAACAAGTAAAAAGATAGCACTATTCAGGAATATTTACTAATGACCAGAAACACTGCTTGAAAGAGAATAGCTCTGGTCACTAATTCAGTAACTTCAACTTAGAATAAAGCTGGTTGTGCCAAAATGTCCCATAGTTTATCCCCTTGCGCATCCTTTATTTCACTCTCATGAATAAAATTGCAAATGATTACCCAGACAAGCTGCTATTAGAATTTTTCTTCCAGAAACCAAGGTCGAGTGTATCTGCTGACATCAGTACCCATTTAGCACTAAATCCTATTTTTTCTGTGCAGCTATTACAAAGCTGACCATATGCTATAATAGCTGATGCTTATAAACAAGAATAAATTATAATCAAGAATAAGTTCCCCCTTACATATGGGGCATACACTACAAGACCCCCAGTGGATGCCTAAAATCAGATAGTCCTGAAACCTCTAGATATACCACATTTTTTCCTCATACATGCATACCTGTGATAAAGTTTAGATTATAAATTAGGCACATTAAGAGATTAACAATAACTAATAATAAAATGGAATGAGTATAACAATATATGGTAATATAAGTGATGTGAATGTGGTCTCCCTCTCTCAAAATATCTAATTGTACTATACTCACCCTTCTTGTGATGATGTGAAATTATAAAATGCCTAGGTGCTGAGAGGAAGTGAGAACGATGTAGGTGCTGGGACTCAGTGTTAGGCTACTATCGACCTGCTGTCAGTACATCAGAAGGAGGATCATCTGCTTCCAGACTAGTCGACCTCACGTAACTGAAACCGTGGAAGGCAAAACCACAGGTAATGGGGGGGGACTACTAAAACATCATATTTATTCATTTAACAAATATATTTTATGGCATTGAGCAAGGTGCTGAAGATACAACTGTGAAGAAGGTAGACATGAAACCATCCCTCTAGCAGGAGAAAGAAAAACAATAGGGCAGAAAGGTACTGAATGCAGATTCAGTGTAACAAGAAAGGGTTCCCAGGGAAGAAGTGACTAAAACCTGAAAGAGCGCAGAAGTTGGCGGTGAGAGGAAAGGACTGAGTGATTCAGGCAGAAGAAACAGCAAGTGGAAAAGCTCTTTCTCTCTCAAGAGAGAATGTGATTCTTAACAGAACTGAAAAAGGTTCCCTGTGCTAGCAATCTCAGTGATGTTCAGTTAAAATTCTGAATCTATGAAATAAAGGATTAAAGCGTAAATTCTATGGAAAATCCCTGTTTTCCTAAAATATTACACAATCAGTTATAGCATATGTTCATAAAACTTTTGATAAACTCTTCATACAAAGTGTTTACTACTGGATCATGGATAAAATTTCTACATAATCATGTTATGGAAAAACATTGTTGAGATAAAAAGTAATTTAATATTAAAATGTTGCCCCTGACTTTGATGCAACTTTCTTTTAAATGTCTGATAAAACTGCCAATAGTCCTACAGTCTATCATATATCCTATATTATATATCATAGTTCTATATCCTATATCATAGCGTAGTCTTGTATCATAAGTCAGTAGTGCTGTATCATACACAGTTAGGTATAATCCTGGAAATATAATCAATATATGCATGTACATATATATAATTTACTTAACATTAATCTCTCTCAAAAGCTTGAGATTCCAATCATGAAGCACAACTTGACACTTTTAATAACAAAGTTCTATTTTCTATGCCACAAAAGCAGAATATTAAATTTTAAAAACTACTCTTCTTCATCAGGTTGGAAAAAAGGTACCAAAGCAACATCAAATATTATATATGTATTCTGCTTATGGGCAAGAGCATTTCATACTAAAATTTCTAATCAATTCATTCATATAATAAATGTTTATTGAGCACATGTTTCAAACTATGTTGCTGAATACCAAAGAAGAAGAAATCTTAAAATTATTGCTTTGTAAGAAACTAACTCCCTCTGTCAAAGAAATGAGGCTCACAGTAAACATCTCAGCACAGTCCAGGATGGCAGAGAGCAAACAGTAGATTCCCTTGAAGGCAAACAGTAAGTCCTAAATGCCTGCTCTTATTTTTATGATGATTATTATTATTTGTACTATTTGTTTTGCTCATAACAAAATCATGTAATGTCAACAGCAGCGGAAACATTGAAAGGAGATGAGGAGTGGAGTGATTCTGAGAGAGAAACTGGAACTGCACAGCTCTGAGGGACAGAAAACAGCACTGCAGCAAAGAGGAGCGACAGAAGCAAGAGCCGCTCTCCCATATGACACGTCAAGGGACAGTGAAGAATCTGGACAACCAAACTATGAGATTGTAAAAGTTACTAAGATGGGATCTTGAATGCCAGCAGATGAGGCTGGAGTGTGCACAGAAAACAGGAACCCACCTGAAGTTTCAAAATAAAAGAGATCAGAGAAAAGCGTGACATGCTAAAGATAGTGTGACATATACTCTGAACAAAGGTGAGCAAAGAAGAAAGGTTATGTATTTCAAAACAAAATTTATGTATGCACTTCAAAAAAAGCAAATATGAAAGAATTTTTTACAAAATTGGATATATCCTACCAGTTGAGAGGAAAGGGAGGGGTTACTGATATACATTTGTGAGACACTAATGATGATATTGGATTATTTAGGCATTTGTGTCATTATACCTTTCGATAGCTCAAATTGGAGCTATGATTATTAATATTTTATTTATCTGCTTCAATATTTATATTCCTACCTGGATAGTGTTCTCCAGTGGTCATTTATATTCATATTCTCATGACCAAGTACAGTACCTATAAATGAATAGGTGATGTTTAGTAAATATTTGTTCAGTAAACTTATTGAAGTTATTGAAATTTGGTGGATGAGCTTAGTGAAACTTATTGAAGATAAAAATAGAGTTAATCAACTGACTACTTAGTGACTTGACACCCATTTGTGTGTCTCTGAACTGCCTGCCCATAGTTGGTGTTTTATCTAACCCTATTTATCCTGAATCCATTCTACAAGTATTTAGACACACAGCATTTTATGAAATTTTCCAATGTAAATTAAAAGCAAGCCTTCCAAAATGATCACAGATCTTCCTAATCCCATTGGGAGCTCACTCACAATTCAGTCGAAACCTCAGTGACGATCTAACTAGTAACCCATGAAAGTCAGCAGTTAAAATAATGGCCAGGAAGATCTCAACACAACACACCTCTTTATTTCAAGCCAGATCTATACTGAGGAAGATTTGGCAGACCTCAGATATAAGTACTAAAGGTTCCTATAAGGTTGCATTTTACAGCACTACTTCCTGGTAACTACTCAAGTGTCCCAGTTGCTCCCTATCTCGAAGGAATTGTTTTTAAAGTAGGAGCCCTCACAAACCAGGTCACCTTTAGGCAGAGATCAGTGCTCTCCATGCCCATTCAAAACAATTACCCTAAGACTTTGTAGCAGAGAACTGAAGATGTGAGCACAAGAAGGGTAACCACTTGACCTGAGAATCTGTGGCACGGCCATGAAAGTACCTCGGGTCACAAGCCAACACTGCACTTTTAACCAATAAATCTGACACTGTTCTCAAGTTTGAGGTAATAGGTCTTGCAAAACATTGTGGGCAGAGATCTCCTTGTACCTCCAAAAGCAACTCCTGGCAAAAATGCCTCTTTTTCAAGTTTGGATAGGATGGAGAGAGAAATGCATGCACTCACACACACACACATTCTCTCTCTCTCTCTCTCTCTCTCTCTCTCTCTCTCTCTCTCTCTCTCTCTCTCTCTCAAAGGATTGATTACAAAAGAGTATAAACCAAACTCAGGAGTGGTTCTGGCAAGAATTTATCCTTACATTCAAATTTACCTGTATTGTCTTAATTCCTATAATATGTATAGTCTAACTTGTCTAATCCAGAGAGTTATCTTTCAAAGGGGATAAAAAGACAAGAGGATATAAATAAATGCATAAGACTAGCTACACTGGAGTAGGCTGCAAAAGGCTGTAGAACTATACTTCCCACTCTTCCCCGACTAGACTAACCTTCTAGCAGGTAACACACAGACTGAACATTCGACATATGTTCCATGAAGAACAGCATCAAGATGGCAATATCTATAGGGAGGCAAAAGGTACTTTTTGAACAGGTACATCCACAGTCATTATGATTTAAAAGAGAAGGCCAAACATTTTTGGGTAGAAAAAGGAAACGTAAATTTTCCAATATTTCTTTTTTTCATCTTTTTAAAGTCACTGAATTTTTTTGCCTTAAATCAATGTTTCTCTTAATCAGTTTGTACTAAAAGTACAATGTAAATCAAATAGTGGCAGCAGAATATCTGTTGCTTATGTCACATTAGGAGGTAAGCACTGTATACAAAAACATTGTCTCTTTTAACAAACCAGGAGCCCTCAACGTCTTAAAGCAGTAGTAGCATTTACACTTACAGTATCAGAACTCCTTAATTCCATGGGCTGTTACCAGAGACATCTTAAGTGATGGGAAGGCTGGGAAATATGATTTAGCTATAATCATATTTGCATCTCATTTAATGGTCAACTTTGTAATTGTTTTCAAGGAAAAAAAAATCTCCCTTAGGAAAGGCATTTTATAGAAATTCTTCATGGTAAATTATTAATTCAATGCACCCTCTCCTAATATCCAACTATATATGTTAATCGGAAAAAGTCTCATCAGTGGAATGATGAAACAATATTCTCTGAATTGAAAAAGGTTATTTTTTCTCATGACAGAAAATATTCTTTCTCCAGATCACTGAAGGAAGTAAGACCCTCTCCCCACTTCTAGCTCCTCCCCATTTCTGCCTATAAGAATCTTTGCAACAGCAAAATGATGAGCATCAAGTTGTAAGCCTTTAAAGGAACAGTGAAGCCTACAATTCCAAATTAAATCCACCAGTTTGTTAGGGTTCATAGCAGCAAGGAAATCATAGCGCCAGTATGAATGGGCATCCGACTCTCTGGGCAAGACCTTGGAAATGAGTTGTTGCTAACAAAACTATCATACCAAAGACTGTCCACAGTACATGTTTCAAAGGGTTGAAAATAATACAACTGTACTTCATTTTCTTGACTCCTTGGGTGTCCATAAATGTTGAAGGATATAGTTTATGATCAAATTGGGAGTGGCTCTCATTCAGAGGTAAACTGATAACTAAGTCTTGGATATGAAAGGTACAAGGGGTAATACTCTCATTTACATCCTCTCCCCCTTACACAGGAGGTAAGCCTCTGAGGTTCGGAGTCTGACAATGAGACTTACTTATTTATCCAGGTACTTAGGATCAGGCAGTCTTAGGCAATTTAATTGTTTAACCGAACTCAGTATTAGTGCCTAACTTGAGGGGTGGGGTGCAGCAGGGAGCAATCTGGATTCATTTATAGTGAGTTTTCTGTAGAACTTAAAATATTTTTGAAGAAATATGGTAAAGTGATTATCTTTCTGGAACTAGATCCACTGACACTGTCACATTAACTCACAGCTTGTTAAATACTGTGCAATCTTTCTATAACATTCTTTGTTATGAGACTAGAATCAGCATATGGGAATTGCTCTTTTCCTGCTAAACTGAAGTCATTACTAACTACTCATCTGTGACATGTACTCTTTCTTGTAACCAGGGATTTTTGCTTCACAAAATTTAGAAACTGCCACATTGTTTCTTGGCATCGCTTTCAAATGTGACATCATTTAAATTTTGGAGAACTCCGCTCTAGCAAATATGTTAGTGGGTGCCCGGTTAAAGATTGCCCAAAAGGGGCATCAGGGTCTCTGTAGAGACCAACCACAGTTCATTTTTTTCAATCTGTACCTTCACATGACTTTCATTAGAGTCACACAGAATTATAATGAGCTCAACAAATGCATTTCAAAATGGGTTATCAGATTACCAGAAATAGGAATGGCTTCCAGTTACTGAAGGTCTGTATTGAAACACAACTGCGATGTGGGGATGAAAAGCTCCATTTTCAGTTTCGTTAAGTTCTATGGTTGAATGAATATGAGTACTTTTTAAGTATACATATACTGATTCTCCAATGCTATATGCATACATAATAATCACAAATACAGCATAAGTATAAATACAGATATGAGGCTACTGACTCATTTATTGCAGAAGACAAAATAAACAGGGAACTGTCTCCAAATGGTAAAGGTTTCAGAGAATCGGTACACTCAGACTCTCTGCAAGTCTCATTCTGGAAATAGCTGAATGATTTTTAGAACTTCCTCTATTATTTGAGAACTTGCGTAACCAAAAGAGAAACTCTTGTTATCTCATCACTAAACTCTGTAAGCCCCTAGAACTTGTAAATTTTTTACTCCAAATATAATTTGATATTAACACTTGCCAACCAAAATTTAGCACTAGTGCCCTTCAGTAGGGAACTCTTTTCTGTCAAATAAAAATCAATTCCAAGAGTTCACCATAATGTTCCCTAGAAAATATCAATGACATCTCATGGGTCACTGTTAGGAAAATGCTTTGAGCCTCTAACCTCAAAAAGCCTTTATTAATTTTAAACATACTGTTATTTCTTTAATGGACAGTATTTTGTACATAATATATTTATCTCTTGACTTCAAAAGCATGCTTACTTCCTGTAAAGGAAAAAGAGGACACACACACATACACATACACACAGACTTGCTTAAAAATTAAGTACATGTGGTTGTAAATGATGGCTCAATATCACTGTACCACAGGGTACAACCTATAGGGGCTATGAAATCCTGTGACTATATATTGTTCTTCTGCAGAGAAACTGGGTGACCTCAAACCAATTTAATTCAACAGTGTTTATGATCACATGGCACATTTCCTATGTATGAAAAAAAACAAATTCTGAAATGTCCAGAAAGAATCACAAAATATTATCTGTGAGATACTACTTCTCAGGAAACGGTCTGATGTATTCTGACGAAGTTACCACAGCCTACTGACAAATGAGACAGTGATAAACTCTTAAGTAGAATTTTCTTGAGACTCACTCATTTGGGAGAAGAGGAGGAAATTTCATGAAATGAATATAAAAAGTAAGCTAAGAGAGGAAATCCCTGGTTCCCAAAAAGTCATGGATTAAAAAGTCAAATATTAAAATTAAGTACTAATCCAAATACAACTTAAAATAAAAATGATGGCTTAGGTCATTAATGACCCAAAGAATAAGGACAGATGGACAATGTGAAAAAACAGCCCAGAAACATTTATTTCAAAAACTTTTACAATTCAGAGTGGCCTTGAACACCAAATCTCATTCAAGAGAAATCCAAATGTAACAACTGATGAATTAAGGCACATATTCTTCCAAGGGAACGATGCCAACTTGCCTTTTGGAATAATTGGTGCCACTCTTCCCTACAATAGCTGACAGCTAGAATTCCAATCAGTATATACCCTAAATTTAATATTTCAAATTAAAAGATAAATAAAGCTTTAGAAACACCATTTTGAATAGTCTAATGAGGTCTCATAGTTAACGATATATGAAAATTAAAAAGATTAGAAACAGAACAATGTTTATAATTATTATCATAATAATAAATATGCACACAGCCCTTTGGTATTCACAAAACCTGCTTTACATACATTATTTAAATTTATTCTCCCCCACAACCTGTTCCCAGGTAGTATTACTCACAGCCTATATATGAGGAGACTATAAACTAGAGAAATTAGAGACTTACTCTAATTCTGACTTTATTCCAACAAAGCCACACCACAGCTAGGAAAACATAGCTACAACCTATTGATCTTCTAAACACAGCTGGACATAAGCCTGCTGCAGACAATCACATGTCCCAGAAGGCACTGGAAGGCCTGAAACTTCTTTAATTTGCACAGCACATAACTGGAGGAAAAAATAAGCTTGGAAAGAGGCCAATGTGCTCAAATAGAAAAATACAACAACAAATTTTTTTAAATATTGTGATGCACATTCATGACCACTGAAGTACCCCTTAAACTCCAGGAACAGCTGCTCCAACAATATGAGAAGTGTATGGTAGACTTGGTCTCGCTCTGTTATTTGTATATTAGAACCACTGTTCCTCATGCTGTGGCTTCGGTACCTTTCTTTTCATAGAGCTATGATTTAGTCCAGAGGTTGAAGATGGAACAGTACTTACTAATAACCGGTTTAATATTATTGATGTTTTTATCTTGAGATTACCATTTTCTTTTCAACATACTACTTTAAAAAGATTTGATGTATTACATCATTTCATATATTTAAGGGTCAGCTTTTTACAAGAAAGCATCTCTAGTTTTATACTGTCTATGAGATCGACTTATGATATGAACTTAAATATTCTCCCTACAGAAAGCAATACTAGAAGTTACTCTGTTACAAGTTAAAAAGAAGGATCTAAATGTCCTTTGTTTTTTTTTTGAATTTTAAAATTCACCAAGGGCATCAATATATAAACCTCATCATCAACAAGTTAAAATGGCCCCCTCCACCCAGCTATATATCGACTATTTTCTTTACTTCAAGCATACTGGAATCTTAGAGACAAAATGAAGCAACTGGATATAAATGACATGAATCAATAAAGTTCAATCCTTGCTAAATATCTCTTGCAGTAAGATATTTAAGATTAGCTCTATAAAAATACTGATGTTTCATGATATGGCCTTAATCTTACAGGCTTCCAGAAAAGGAAATTAATAAAGAGGGTATAAAAAGCATGGCCTTAAAAAGAATTTTAAAATAAGCTCAATCATGTAGAGAGATAAAATTTGATAGGGATCCGTGTGGGAAGAACAACAGTCTCAAAATTTGTAATTCAAGAAAAATACAAAAGCCTCAATTCCTAGAACACCAAAAACATAATAGAAGCCACTCCAAAGAGACTTCATGTGCTTATAAAAGCTACTAAATTATAAATTGTGATTTAGTGCATATGACTTTCTTATGTTAATTTTATTTGTAGCTTTCTGAAAATTCAGAAGGCACAATCCTTCCATCTACTCCAGAATGTCTGTGTAAGTAAATATACTTCAAAATATCAGAAATACTGGTTTCAGCATCTCCTTGAAAACTGTATGAGAATGAATGGGACTGACTGAAAGGCTAAGCCTACTTTTTTAATTGATGAAAAAGAGGAACTTCAGTTCGTTCTCAGTTAGCCCGTCTCCACCTGCTGCACCATGATCAGAGGTGAAGGGTAAGATTTAAGGAGGAAGAAGGGTTGATAAACCCACCTCGGGATGGGCAGGAGGCAAAAGAAACGAGAGCGTTAAATCGAAGGGGGCAGCAGAAAACGAGAAGGCCCGGGACACGACCCGAGAAGGGGAAAGAGGGTTCCCAGCGAGAGGAAATCAAGTTGGGAAGGGGGAGAAGGGCGGGCAGGCAGGGGATGAGGGCGGGGAGGCGGGAGAAGGGCGAGCGGCGCGGCGGGAGGCGGAGGAGCCTGCAGGCCGGCGGGCAGGCGCGGGACGCGATGGGGAGGCGCGCGGCGCCAGGTTGCAGGGGGAGCGGCGCACACAACTGCTTCCGCAGGACTTCCTGCGACAACACGCCCACAGCCCCGGGCCGAGCACGCGTGGTGGCGGCGCAGGCCCAGGGGTGCTCGCGGAGGCCGCCAGCCCCTCGGGCACACACAGAGCTCCTGTCGCTGCAGCTTCAAAGGCCACAGACGGCAGGCAGCCTCCTTGCAAGACACGACCAACTCATTCTGCAGCTTCTTGAGAAGCAGTTTCAAGAAAATGGAATCCTATTTCTGTTACTGAGCTGCGGTTCTGATTTATTTCTCCTTACAAAAAAAATAAAAGGAAAAAAAGCAATTTTATGCTTGGGTTTTAGTTTCTGTGACTGTCTGAACCACCCCAACAAGCTGGGTCTTTAAAGCTCATTCATAAAAAAAATAAATTACTTTTTTATTAATCCAACAGAGACACATTGGCTAATATCTAGAAGATAAAAGATTTGTTGTTGTTTGCTTGTTTTTATGTCTAACCTAAATCAGCCTTTCCTTTTGAGGCTTTGGTAACATTCAAAAGCCAAGTCAGAATGCCATGTTGCCCAGACCCCATCTGCAGCAGGGGCAGCTACCCAGGAGGGTAAAAAATTTAAGAAACACAAAGCCCTGAGGATTAACAGGCCAGTACCACATCTCCATGTCATTCAACAACTTCCCCTTATAAGAGTTTGCTGATCACAGCCTTTTTTACTGTAATGGAGCCAAGAAGAGGCAGTTACTTCGACTAATATAGATTTTTTTAACAGGAGATTGCAGCTACCTCTATGCAAAGAGCACAAGTTGAATGTGAATTATTACTAAAACCAGATTTCAAAATGTCTTCTATATAATGGCAATGGTTTTCTCTCTCAGACAATGAACAAAGGTAGACCAGGGCTCAAGAAGAAAGCAGACCAGAGCAGTGTTATAGTCTTTGAAACCCCTGGAATATACAGAACTCAAAACCCTGCTTGTACCAGATGAGAACTAAAGTAGCATTGCTTTCCAGCCAGACTGCCTGGGTTCAGCTATTGCTCCCTGTTGTAGCCTAGGGAGCATGAGAACTTCCCTGAGACATGAGAATGACAGCACTTTTCTCTCAAGTGGAGACAGTACACTTAGCAGAGTGCTCAACAAATGTGAACTCGTATCAGCATTTGAAGGTGGCCCTTAAAGGAAGCCTGATCTCATAGGATGCAGCCTTTCCCCTGTGAACCTAGCTCACCTACAGTTGCTCTCACTTCATTTAGTGATCAGAGCTAGCTATGCATTCAGCAAATGAGACGTTGCTACATGTAGCTCATTTCCATGCAAACTGTGTCCAGCCTTTGGGCAAAGTTTACATGCCCTCTGCTCCCAGATTTTCACAAGTGAAAACACTATGACCGACACATTTAATAATGTGCTCCTTCCCATCATTTAAGGGCACCACACAGCTTTGGCAGACAGGAAATGAGCCCAGTGTACACGCTGTCCAGCTGGCAAATAGAGGCATCTTCAACAGTGTCCACTCCTACAGTCTGATAAGGAACATTTTAATGGGGCCAAAACATATACTTCCTTCCTCTATTTCTGCACTGAGCAGACATGAGAGCTGGAGAGTCATGTCAGGGATTATGAAACTGCAATAAAGAGATTTCTAAGCCACCAAGACTACCAGAACAGCAGGACTAAATTTCATCTACTTGCTTTCAAACAAAAGTATGCACCCCTTCAGTTGTGGAAAAGTACAGAGGATTTTAAAACCCCTACTTATTAACCAGAATGTACTCTTCAATGGAATTCTTTCAACTGTCACTTAAATAGTTTGTAAAATTTGGCAGTTATTGCTTTTTATAAAACCCAACTATCTCCTTCAAAGGAATTTTAAAGTTGTTGATAGACATAAGGTGACATCAGCAAAGTATGTTTGAAAAATGCAATTAGCTAAGGTTTCCAGGAAGCTTTGGAATGTTTTGTTATTAAGGAAGAAATAGATAAATGAGAGTCCTACAAGTAATGAACTGTCCCAGAAGCAAAGAACTTCATTAAATAGATCTTCTCCTTGATTCTCCTTCATGACTCTATGTCCATACAGATTTGGGAATACACAACAGCAAGGCTTAATAATTTTCCAGACCTGTTTAATATGTAAGAGCTTAATAGACTTGTCTATTAAATCAAAGGGACTCCCCAATTCTCAGATAAAAGAAAGTTTTTTAGTTAAAAAAAAAAATACTACAGAGAGAAAGCCAAGCATATGATCTTAAAGAACAACAACAAAAAAAAAAACTTCAAAATTGTTCCTTGGCTTTTGAAAAGAAATTAAAAGTCATTAACTAAATCAAACAAGTCTCCAGCATTCTTGTTTCAACATGAGAAACTTCTCAGCAGCTATTATTCTGTTATCACTTTACTGGCCATCTCTCAAGGAGGCACGGACATTAAAAAGACCCAAAGGGGTTCAACATCCTTTACTGCCCTAAACCTGGACATCATCCCCAGAGCTGCATTACTATGGTTCTGCTCAGCTCCTGACAAACCCTGGCCATCAGTACTCTTGTGAGATCTCCTAAGGGTCTAAATCATCCGTGTTTCCTCACCATCCAAGAGTTACAGGTAACCACTTACAGGTAATTTTCATCATGAAGCCACTGTCCTCAAACATCACGACCTATCATTTGGGTTGACAACTATTTAACGTGTAGAAGTTAAAACTACACATTTCCGACTTAGGACCTTGGAGCCTAATATTGTTATCCTTCATGTTTTTACCACTTTGCATTTTGACTGCTTCATAGGGCCTCAGATGCAGTATCAGTAAAGCACAAGGTGGTCTGGGTTTTCTACAGTTTGCAAGTGTATTTGTACCTCCTTCTGCCTCAGTTTCACTGACACTCTCACACTTGGTTCAGTGACATTAAACAATAAATGACAGAACTTAAAAGCACTTTGCAAAATTACAACATGTTAAGTTGTAACCAGCAGCATTATACTTTAGGAACAACACATTCAGGCAAACTTCAATACCTGTCTATTAATTATGCAACATCAGATAATCCTTTCCTCTTTGAAAGCTGACAGCCTAATATCACAATTTTCTCAACACCTAAAATGTCTATGCCCTTCTGGACAAAGTGTTCTTACACCATGTGACAATTTAATGCAACACTTTTGAGAAATCACTGCATCCAAGGCACTGTAAAGAGGACAAAAATTAACTGGGAATTCTCTTACTCCCCTTAGATTGGCACTGCCAAGTGGGTTCTAGTATGAGCTATACTAAAGCTATAAATCAACAGGAGCACAGACAGAGACAATGAAATCTAAATGAGTGGACATGGGAAAACTTCAGGGGGGGTGGAGACAAAAGTCAACATCTGAGGAATAGGCAGAAATGTTACAGGTCAGGTTGCATTAAAGGCATTTCATAGAGGGAAGAACATGAATTAGGATTGGTTGGGAACGTTCTGGGACTAAGTATTCCCTTGAGGAGAGAACACACAGTACAGTACAGATGCAAGTGGTGAACTGGGAACAGAGCTTCAGGTCCTGAATGCCAGCTGGTGATGATAAACAGGTTTATAAACAAGTACCTATAGCATTTGAAGGCCACGGATACTGGAACTGAGAAGCTCAGATAGGTCTAGAGATGAAGATGCTGGAGTTACTTCATTCAGCTCAAAGCCTGAAAGCCTACAATCTTCAAGAAAAAGTGTGGAGATTAAGAGGAAAGTTGAGGACAGACCAGAACACGTGGGGCAGCAATGCAGTGCCCCAGAAGCCACGCCAGGAGAGATACTCAAGAGAATGGCTGGCAGCATCCAATTCATTTAAGAGGTGGGGCAGATGGAAAGACCACTGGGCTTGGCTGCCAGGAGGCCACGGTCCTCAATACAGCAGTGTCGACAAGCAGAGGAGCGCTGGCAGACATCGCTAAGTGGAGAAATGGAAATGCATACTAAAAGAAACCCAGATTCAGTTTTTTATATTTTCCCCACTCTTAACTTATTTTTGTATATCTAAGTAGGTTTATCTTTTATCTGAAGAGAGAAAAGGGATTCCATAACTGGCTTAGAAACATTCTAATTAATCTCAAAGAGCAACATTTTGACTTTGTGCCATGCCAAGTACAAGATGAAATCCATCGGGAAATAAATGAAAAGTAGCCTTTTGTTTTCTTTTACCTTTTATTTCCTAAATTGGCGAGGGAGCTATACTCATTATTGTCAACTGTTACCTAAAATCAGTCCAGTAAAACTAAAACCTCCCTCTCTCAGCTTCAGTAGCCATGTATCAGCTTAAACTGTAACCTATCTCCCTCGGATTCAGGAGCCACGTATTAGCCATGGAACTGCAATCGGGCTTTTCCTAGATTCCAAGAATGTTCCATAAACAACTTCAACTGGATTATAATCCAAATGAGCAAGAAGGTGAATGCCATTAACTACCTTCTATAAAACATCCTGGATTGTCTGTTCACAAATACGTGCTGTGAGAACAAATATTCGACAGTTTAGAGAATGTCTGAGAAGGGTTTTACCAAAAGTATGTGAACATTTTAGCTCAGTTGTGATTCAGGGGGAGTGAAATACAATTAAATGTACATCAATTTATCAGGAAAGCAACAGTGAAAATAAAAAATGAAATACAAAAAAATCAACTTATTTAAGCCTTATCTGTATTTGAGTTTCAAGAGCCAACAAAAGAAGCACTTTTTGATAGACAAGACCCACAGTAAGAGAGACTCTAAATTTATTTTAATCTACAATGCCAAGAGTACACAGTAAGGTTCTAATCTCCTGAAGTCAAAGGAGAAGAAGAGATACTTGGAATATAAGAGAATCAAGTACAAAAATAAATTCCAAAATAACATTGAGAAAATCTAAGAAAAACTAGGGTAAGGTAGGCATTGATAGCATTTCCTATGATTCTATGAGGTGTATTTTGGATGTTAAACTACAGACCTGTAAACTATAGTATTTTTTTTTTACCCCATAGTCAGGGGAAAAAAAAATTCTACTACATATAAAGAGATAATAGCAGAGAAAAGTATGGAAAAAAATCCTAAGATAGTTAAATATGTAATAATAATGGAAGTTTTCAGCCTTGTATGCCCACTCCACCAAGAAAGAAAATTTATGTGGGATGATCAGCATAATAGTTAAAGTGATTCCTTAACACATTTTAGAAGAATTGCTTTGTAATATTAGAGAGCATTCCATTACTTTATAATTTAATCACTCCTAACTGATGGTGATTTTCCACAAGCAAACCATTCATTTTAAAGGAATAACTATTCACAGCCATGTATAAAGAGTTTTCACCTTAAAGAAACATTAATCAAACAAAACAACCAAATTAAGAAGGAAAAAATAAAACAGATAAGCCTGCCCTCTGGCTACAATATAAGCAGAAGAAAACCCAGACAAGTAAGAGCCAAACTTGCAGGTGTCTTCACCTGGCACCTCCACATAACATGGGAAAATGGGTTCAGATGCAGACCCTGGAACACAGAAGCCCTTCCAGGGTCTGACCCACCTCCCCCTGCTTTCCAAAGGCACTTCTGGAGCTGTCTTCTGAAAGGGTCTGGGGGATGTCATGGGTCCAACATCTTTCTGCATGGCATTCACCACAGTTCTTTAAAACAGAAACGCAAATGACAGTGGCATCAGGGGTTATAAATCGTACATTTCACCCATGGGGAGACTTGCATTAACCCTTTAGATTATATAACTGTCAAGAAGAATAAGAAATTTAAGTAAAATACTCAGATGTCCAAGAACACAGAGGATTTTCCCTGTTTTTTTCCAATATAATAAAGTAAATGATTAAAATTAGCTGAACTAATACAGAGATGGTAACTGCATCCATATTGTACAGTGTGGTCATGGTTAAAAATGGAACGTTAAATGAATTCTAAAAGAAAAGGAAAAACATTCAATTTATATTTTAAAATATTTCATTTCACATTTAAGCTGAAATTTATCATTCAAAGAGCAGGTTTAATAAATGTTAAAATAACTGAGATTCCTTTATTATTCTTTTGTTAATTTGTTTTTATAAATGCTAAGGAGTTTATGTGAAATGCCACGAATAGTTTCTCAACTACATTTTAATAACTAATTGCATATTTCAGGCCTAATCTCACAGATGCTGTCTATAGTTCTCTACCTGCCAAGGGGCTTACGGTTGTTACAAATAAAGGAAAGTACAGTTTCTTGGAAGATAAAAAAGTACTTAATTCAAATGAACTGATTTTTTTTAATTGATCTTGAAATAGATAAATGTTGTAGATATCTTAAGATAAAGAGAGAAGAATAATTCCAACTAACTTCTTATTAATGACCATTTTATAACCAATTCTTCAGCACCAAATGGATTTTATGTAATTTAATCCTAAGAGGCTTCAATTGCTCAGGTGTTTGAAAGAAACATTAAGGTGAATGCCATTAACTACCTTCTATAAAACATCCTGGATTGTCTGTTCACAAATATGTGCTGTGACAACAAATATTAAACAGTTTAAAGAATGTCTGAGAAGGGTTTTACCAAAAGTATGTGAACATTTTAGCTTAGTTGTGATTCAGGGGGAGTGAAATACAATTAAATGTATATCAATTTATCAGGATGTAAATTTTCTGCAGTAACTTTTCATCCTTTCAGGATGACTTCTAGACTGAACATTTGATTCCCATATTCATAAGGTATTAATAGAGAAATAATATGAATATAACCACTGATTTATGATATGATCAGCAATTCCCCACTGTATAAATGATATTAATCCTACTCTCATATCCACCTACAAGAAGAAAAATAAAGATTAATGAATCTTAAATATTAGGCAGATGTCCTCAACAAATATCAATTTGTCTAGTGTTTTATGTATACATGAGGATGGTGAACCAGTTCGAAGTTCAGCCCTTCATCTAAATAGCTGTGTAAGCATGGGAAATTCACTTAATCTTCACTTTTCTCTTTTGTAAAATAAGATGATTCTTTTAGAATGGATAATTGCTCCTGTCCCTTCTATTACTCAAAATAAAACACAACCCAATGTTCACTCTGAGGAACACCTGAATTAAAGAAAACAAAGGAACAAAATTTAAGTTTGAACAGCAGATTTTTAGACTGGCCATTTAAGTAAAGTTCAACCACTGAGAAAATAAGTATTTCATTAGCCAGGGTCTACTTTTCCACAACAAAAAATGCTGTTAAAAGACTCTCAAGCCTGGATCCACATTTCCACACGTATGTGCGAAGCAGACTATTAACACTCAGACACAAGATGAAATATAGGAGCCAGATTTTAGAGCACAAGTGAAGACCTAAGAAAATTCTCACCGGCTACACAGTTCACTCTACCTCTTGACCTCA